>NC_140994.1:103910836-104023963 GCF_052327205.1 Somniosus microcephalus
ATCTCCCCTCCCCGTGAATCTCCCTCCCGTGAGTTTCCCCCCTGTGAATCTCACCCCTGGGAATCTCCCCCCCGTGAATCTCCCCACCGTGAATCTCCCCCCTGTAAATCTCCCCCCGTGAATCTCCCCCCCGTGAATCTCCCCCCTGTGTATCTCCCCCCCTGTAAATCCACCCCCGTAAATCTCCCCCCCGTGAATCTTCCCCCTGTGCATCTCCCCTCTGTGAATCTCCCCCCGTGAATCTCCCCTCTGTGAATCTCCCCCGTGAATCTCCCCGCCGTGAATCTCCCCCCCGTGAATCACCCCCTTGTGAATCTCCCCCCACTGTGAATCTCCCCCTCTGTGAATCTCCCCCCGTGAATCTCCCCCCGTGAATTTCACCGCCTGTGAATCTCCCCACGTGAATCTCCCCCGTGAATCTCCTCCCCTGTGAATCTCCCCCCCTGTGAATCTCCCCCCTGTGAATCTCCCCCCCTGTGAATCTCCCCCCTGTGAATCTCCCCCCTGTGAATCTGCCCCCTGTGAACCTCCCCCCGTGAATCTCCCCTCTGTGAATCTCCCCCATGAATCTCCCCCCCGTGAATCTACCCCCCTGTGAATCTCCCCCCCTGTGAATCTCCCCCCGTGAATCTCACCCCTGTGAATCTCCCCACTGTGAATCTGCCCCTGTGAATCTCCCCTCTGTGAATCACCCTCCTGTGAATCTCCCCCTGTGAATCTCCCCCACTGTGAATCTCCCCCCCGTGAATCTCCCCCCCTGTGAATCTCCCCTCTGTGAATCTCCCCCCTGTGAATGTCCCCTCTGTGAATCTCCCCCCCGTGAATCTCCTCCCCGTGAATCTCCCCACTGTGAATCCCCCCCCTGTGAATCTCCCCACTGTGAATCTCCACCCCTGTGAATCTCCCCCCCGTGAATCACCCCCTTGTGAATCTCCCCCCCCGTGAATCTCCCCCCCATGAATCTCCCCCCGTGAATCTCCCCCACTGTGAATCTCCCCCCTGTGAATCTGCCCCCTGTGAACCTCCCCCCGTGAATCTCCCCTCTGTGAATCTCCCCCATGAATCTCCCCCCCGTTAAACTACCCCCCTGTGAATCTCCCCCCCTGTGAATCTCCCCCCGTGAATCTCACCCCTGTGAATCTCCCCACTGTGAATCTGCCTCTGTGAATCTCCCCTCTGTGAATCACCCTCCTGTGAATCTCCCCCTGTGAATCTCCCCCCTATGAATCTGCCCCCTGTGTACCTCCCCCCGTGAATCTCCCCCGTGTATCTCCCCCCCGTGAATCTCCCCCCCTGTGAATCTCCCCCCTGTGAATCTCCCCCCCTGTGAATCTCCCCCTGTGAATCTCCCCCCTGTGAATCTGCCCCCTGTGTACCTCCCCCCGTGAATCTCCCCCCTGTGAATCTCCCCCCCGTGAATCTCCCCCGTGAATCACCCCCCCTGTGAATCTTCCCCTCTGTGAATCTCCCCCCTGTGAATCTCCCCCCTGTAAATCTCCCCCCCGTGAAACTTCCCCTTGTGAATCTCCCCCCTTTGTGAATCTCCCCCTCTGTGAATCTCCCCCCCGAATCTCCCCCCCGTGAATCTTCCCTCCCCGTGTATCTCCCTCCCGTGAATCTCCCCCCTGTGAATCTCCCCCCTGTGAATCTCCCCCCTGTGAACCTCGCCCCCCGTGAATCTCCCCCCTGTGAATCTCCCCCCGTGAATCTCCCCACTGTGAATCTCCCCCCTGTGAATCTCCCCCGCTGTAAATCCACCCCGTAAATCTCCCCCCCTGTGAATCTCCCCCGCTGTGAAACTCCCCCTCCCGTGAATCTCCCCCCTGTGAAAGTCCCCGTCCCGTGAATCTCCCCCCTGTGAACCTCCCCCCCGTGAATCTCCCCCCTGTGAATCTCCCCCCCTGTGAATCTCCCCCCTGTGAATCTCCCCCCTGTGAATCTCCCACCGTGAATCTCCCCCCTGTGAGACTCCCCCTGTGAAATTGCCCCCGTGAAGCTCCCCCACTGTGAAACTCCCCACATGGAAATCCCCCGTGAATCTCCCCGCTGTGAATCTCACCCTCCCGTGAAACTCCCATGAAAATCCCCCATGAATCTCCTCCCTGTGAATCTCGCCCTCCCGTTAAACTCTCTCACTGTGAAACTCCCCCGTGACTCTCCCTCCAGTGAATCTCCCCCTCCCGTGAAACTCTTCCTCCCGTGAATCTCCCCCCTGTGAATCTCCCCCCCTGTGAATCTACCCACCCGTGAATCTACCCACTGTGAATCTCCCCCCCGTGAATCTACCCCCTGTGAATCTCCCCCCCGTGAATCACCCCTCCTGTGAATCTCCCCCTCCCGTGAAACTCTCTCACTGTGAAACTCCCCCGTGACTCTCCCTCCAGTGAATCTCCCCCTCCCGTGAAACTCTTCCTCCCGTGAATCTCCCCCCTGTGAATCTCCCCCCCTGTGAATCTACCCACCCGTGAATCTACCCACTGTGAATCTCCCCCCCGTGAATCTACCCCCTGTGAATCTCCCCCCCGTGAATCACCCCTCCAGTGAATCTCCCACTCCCGTGAAACTCTTCCTCCCGTGAATCTCCACCCTGTGAATCTCCCCCCCTGTGAATCTACCCACCCGTGAATCTACCCACTGTGAATCTCCCCCCCGTGAATCTACCCACTGTGAATCTCCCCCCCGTGAATCTACCCCCTGTGAATCTCCCCCCCGTGAGTCGCCCCCCGTGAATCTCCCCAATGTGAATCTCCCCGCCGTGAATCGCCCCCCCTGTGAATCTCCCCCCTGGGAATCTCCCCCCATGAATCTCCCCCCCATGAATCTCCCCCCCTCTGAATCTCCTCCGCTGTGAATCTCCCCTCCTGTGAATCTCCCCACTGTGAGTCTCCCCCCGTGAATCTCCCCCCTGTGAATCTGCCCCCTGTGAATCTCCCCTCTGTGAATCACCCCCTGTGAATCTCCCCCTGTGAATCTCCCCCCCTGTGAATCTCCCCCCCTGTGAATCTCCCCTCTCTGAATCTCCCCCCTGTGAATGTCCCCTCTGTGAATCGCCCCCCCGTGAATCTCCCCCCTGTGAATCTCCTCCCCGTGAATCTCTCCCCTGCGAATCTCCCCTCTGTGAATCGCCACCCCTGTGAATCTACCCCCCTGTGAATCTCCCCCCCGTGAATCTCCCCCCTGTAAATCTCCCCCCCGTGAAACTACCCCTTGTGAATCTCCCCCCGCTGTGAATCTCCCCCTCTGTGAATCTCCCCTCCCGAATCTCCCCCCTGTGAATCTCCCCCCGTGAATCTCCCCACGTGTATCTCCCCCGTGAATCACCTCCCCTGTGAATCTCCCCCACTGTGAATCTCCCCCTCTGTGAATCTCCCCCCCTGTGAATCTCCCCCCTGTGAATCTCCCCCACTGTGAATCTCCCCCTGTGAATCTCCCCCCTGTGTATCTGCCCCCTGTGAACCTCCCCCCGTGAATCTCCCCCCTGTGAATCTCCCCCCCGTGAATCTCCCCCCCTGTGAATCTTCCCCTCTGTGAATCTCCCCCCCGTGAATCTCCCCCTGTGAATCTCCCCCGTGAATCTCCCCATGTGAATCTCCCCCCTGTAAATCTCCCCCCCTGTGAATCTGCCCCCTGTGAATCTCCCCCCGTGAATCTCCCCCTGTGAATCTCTCCCCCTCTGAATCTCCCCCCTGTGAATCTCCCCCCTGTGAATCTCCCCCCCGTGAAACTTCCCCTTGTGAATCTCCCCCCGCTGTGAATCTCCCCCTCTGTGAATCTCCCCCCCCGAATCTCCCCCCTGTGAATCTCCCCCCGTGAATCTCCCCTCTGTGAATCTCCCCCCTGTGAATCTCCTCCCCGTGAATCTCTCCCCTGTGAATCTCCCCTCTGTGAATCGCCACCCCTGTGAATCTCCCCCCCTGTGAATCTCCCCCCCCGTGAATCTCCCCCCTGTGAATCTCCCCCCCGTGAAACTTCCCCTTGTGAATCTCCCCCCCCTGTGAATCTCCGCCTCTGTGAATCTCCCCCCCGAATCTCCCCCCTGTGAATCTCCCCCCGTGAATCTCCCCACGTGTATCTCCGCCGTGAATCACCTCCCGTGTGAATCTCCCCCACTGTGAATCACCCCCCCTGTGAATCTCTCCCCCTGTGAATCTCCCCCCTGTGAATCTCCCCCCCTGTGAATCTCCCCCTGTGAATCTCCCCCCTGTGAATCTGCCCCCTGTGAACCTGCCCCCGTGAATCTCCCCCCTGTGAATCTCCCCCCCGTGAATCTCCCCCGTGAATCTCCCCCCCTGTGAATCTTCCCCTCTGTGAATCTCCCCCCCGTGAATCTCCCCCTGTGAATCTCCCCCCGTGAATCTCCCAACGTGAATCTCCCCCCTCTGGATCTCCCCCACTGTGAATCTGCCCCCCGTGAATCTCCCCCCGTGAATCTCCCCCTGTGAATCTCTCCCCCTCTGAATCTCCCCCCTGTGAATCTCCCCCCGTGAATCTCCCCCCTCTGAATCTCCCCCCTGTGAATCTCCCCCCGTGAATCTCCCCTCGTGAATCTCCCCACTGTGAAACTCACCCCGTGAATCTCCCCCCTGTGAATCTACCCCCCGTGAATCTCCCCCCTGTGAATCTCCCCCCATGAATCTCCCCCCGTGAATCTCCCCCCTGTGAATCTCCCCCCGTGAATCTCCCCCCAAGAATCTCCCCTCTGTGAATCTCCCCCCTGTGAATTTCCCCCCTGTGAATCTGCCCACCCTGTGAATCTCCCCCCCCACTGTGAATCTCCCCCCCCACTGTGAATCTCCCCCCCGTGAATCTACCCCACTGTGAATCTGCCCTGTGAATCTCCCCCTCCCGTGAAACTCCCCCTCCCGTGAATCTCGCCGCTGTGAAACTCCCCCGTGAATCTCCCTCCAGTGAATCTCCCCCTCCCGTGAAACTCCTCCTCCCGTGAATCTCCCCCTTGTGAATCTCCGCCCCTGTGAATCTACCCCCCCGTGTATCTCCCCCCTGTGAATATCCCCCCCGTGAATCACCCCCCCGTGAATCTCCTCCCCGTGAATCTCCCCACTGTGAATCCCCCCCCTGTGAATCTCCCCACTGTGAATCTCCACCCCTGTGAATCTCCCCCCCGTGAATCACCCCCTTGTGAATCTCCCCCCCCGTGAATCTCCCCCCCATGAATCTCCCCCCGTGAATCTCCCCCACTGTGAATCTCCCCCCTGTGAATCTGCCCCCTGTGAACCTCCCCCCGTGAATCTCCCCTCTGTGAATCTCCCCCATGAATCTCCCCCCCGTTAAACTACCCCCCTGTGAATCTCCCCCCCTGTGAATCTCCCCCCGTGAATCTCACCCCTGTGAATCTCCCCACTGTGAATCTGCCTCTGTGAATCTCCCCTCTGTGAATCACCCTCCTGTGAATCTCCCCCTGTGAATCTCCCCCCTATGAATCTGCCCCCTGTGTACCTCCCCCCGTGAATCTCCCCCGTGTATCTCCCCCCCCGTGAATCTCCCCCCCTGTGAATCTCCCCCCTGTGAATCTCCCCCCCTGTGAATCTCCCCCTGTGAATCTCCCCCCTGTGAATCTGCCCCCTGTGTACCTCCCCCCGTGAATCTCCCCCCTGTGAATCTCCCCCCCGTGAATCTCCCCCGTGAATCACCCCCCCTGTGAATCTTCCCCTCTGTGAATCTCCCCCCTGTGAATCTCCCCCCTGTAAATCTCCCCCCCGTGAAACTTCCCCTTGTGAATCTCCCCCCTTTGTGAATCTCCCCCTCTGTGAATCTCCCCCCCGAATCTCCCCCCCGTGAATCTTCCCTCCCCGTGTATCTCCCTCCCGTGAATCTCCCCCCTGTGAATCTCCCCCCTGTGAAACTCCCCCTCCCGTGAATCTCCCCCCTGTGAATCTCCCCCCCTGTGAATCTACCCACCCGTGAATCTACCCACTGTGAATCTCCCCCCCGTGAATCTACCCCCTGTGAATCTCCCCCCCGTGAATCACCCCTCCAGTGAATCTCCCACTCCCGTGAAACTCTTCCTCCCGTGAATCTCCACCCTGTGAATCTCCCCCCCTGTGAATCTACCCACCCGTGAATCTACCCACTGTGAATCTCCCCCCCGTGAATCTACCCACTGTGAATCTCCCCCCCGTGAATCTACCCCCTGTGAATCTCCCCCCCGTGAGTCGCCCCCCGTGAATCTCCCCAATGTGAATCTCCCCGCCGTGAATCGCCCCCCCTGTGAATCTCCCCCCTGGGAATCTCCCCCCCATGAATCTCCCCCCCATGAATCTCCCCCCCTCTGAATCTCCCCCGCTGTGAATCTCCCCTCCTGTGAATCTCCCCACTGTGAGTCTCCCCCCGTGAATCTCCCCCCTGTGAATCTGCCCCCTGTGAATCTCCCCTCTGTGAATCACCCCCTGTGAATCTCCCCCTGTGAATCTCCCCCCCTGTGAATCTCCCCCCCTGTGAATCTCCCCTCTCTGAATCTCCCCCCTGTGAATGTCCCCTCTGTGAATCGCCCCCCCGTGAATCTCCCCCCTGTGAATCTCCTCCCCGTGAATCTCTCCCCTGCGAATCTCCCCTCTGTGAATCGCCACCCCTGTGAATCTACCCCCCTGTGAATCTCCCCCCCGTGAATCTCCCCCGTGTAAATCTCCCCCCCGTGAAACTACCCCTTGTGAATCTCCCCCCGCTGTGAATCTCCCCCTCTGTGAATCTCCCCTCCCGAATCTCCCCCCTGTGAATCTCCCCCCGTGAATCTCCCCACGTGTATCTCCCCCGTGAATCACCTCCCCTGTGAATCTCCCCCACTGTGAATCTCCCCCTCTGTGAATCTCCCCCCTGTGAATCTCCCCCCTGTGAATCTCCCCCACTGTGAATCTCCCCCTGTGAATCTCCCCCCTGTGTATCTGCCCCCTGTGAACCTCCCCCCGTGAATCTCCCCCCTGTGAATCTCCCCCCCGTGAATCTCCCCCCCTGTGAATCTTCCCCTCTGTGAATCTCCCCCCCGTGAATCTCCCCCTGTGAATCTCCCCCGTGAATCTCCCCATGTGAATCTCCCCCCTGTAAATCTTCCCCCCTGTGAATCTGCCCCCTGTGAATCTCCCCCCGTGAATCTCCCCCTGTGAATCTCTCCCCCTCTGAATCTCCCCCCTGTGAATCTCCCCCCTGTGAATCTCCCCCCCGTGAAACTTCCCCTTGTGAATCTCCCCCCGCTGTGAATCTCCCCCTCTGTGAATCTCCCCCCCCGAATCTCCCCCCTGTGAATCTCCCCCCGTGAATCTCCCCTCTGTGAATCTCCCCCCTGTGAATCTCCTCCCCGTGAATCTCTCCCCTGTGAATCTCCCCTCTGTGAATCGCCACCCCTGTGAATCTCCCCCCCTGTGAATCTCCCCCCCCGTGAATCTCCCCCCTGTGAATCTCCCCCCCGTGAAACTTCCCCTTGTGAATCTCCCCCCCCTGTGAATCTCCGCCTCTGTGAATCTCCCCCCCGAATCTCCCCCCTGTGAATCTCCCCCCGTGAATCTCCCCACGTGTATCTCCGCCGTGAATCACCTCCCGTGTGAATCTCCCCCACTGTGAATCACCCCCCCTGTGAATCTCTCCCCCTGTGAATCTCCCCCCTGTGAATCTCCCCCCCTGTGAATCTCCCCCTGTGAATCTCCCCCCTGTGAATCTGCCCCCTGTGAACCTGCCCCCGTGAATCTCCCCCCTGTGAATCTCCCCCCCGTGAATCTCCCCCGTGAATCTCCCCCCCTGTGAATCTTCCCCTCTGTGAATCTCCCCCCCGTGAATCTCCCCCTGTGAATCTCCCCCCGTGAATCTCCCAACGTGAATCTCCCCCCTCTGGATCTCCCCCACTGTGAATCTGCCCCCCGTGAATCTCCCCCCGTGAATCTCCCCCTGTGAATCTCTCCCCCTCTGAATCTCCCCCCTGTGAATCTCCCCCCGTGAATCTCCCCCCTCTGAATCTCCCCCCTGTGAATCTCCCCCCGTGAATCTCCCCTCGTGAATCTCCCCACTGTGAAACTCCCCCCGTGAATCTCCCCCCTGTGAATCTACCCCCCGTGAATCTCCCCCCTGTGAATCTCCCCCCATGAATCTCCCCCCGTGAATCTCCCCCCTGTGAATCTCCCCCCGTGAATCTCCCCCCAAGAATCTCCCCTCTGTGAATCTCCCCCCTGTGAATTTCCCCCCTGTGAATCTGCCCACCCTGTGAATCTCCCCCCCCACTGTGAATCTCCCCCCCCACTGTGAATCTCCCCCCCGTGAATCTACCCCACTGTGAATCTGCCCTGTGAATCTCCCCCTCCCGTGAAACTCCCCCTCCCGTGAATCTCGCCGCTGTGAAACTCCCCCGTGAATCTCCCTCCAGTGAATCTCCCCCTCCCGTGAAACTCCTCCTCCCGTGAATCTCCCCCTTGTGAATCTCCGACCCTGTGAATCTACCCCCCCGTGTATCTCCCCCCTGTGAATATTCCCCCCGTGAATCACCCCCCCTGTGAATCTCCCCCCCGTGAATCTCGCCCCCCGTGAATCTCCCCCGTGAATCTCCCCCCCCGTGAATCTCCACACTGTGAATCTCCCCCCGTGAATCGCCCCCCCGTGAATCTCCCCCTCCGTGAATCTCCCCACCGTGAATCTCCCCCCTTTGAATCTCCCCCCGTGAATCTCCCCCCCGTTAATCTCCCCACTGTGAGTCTCCCCCCGTGAATCTCCCCCGTGAATGTACCCCCTGCGAATCTCCCCCCTGTGAATCTCCCCTCTGTGAATCACCCCCCTGTGAATCTCCCCCTGTGAATCTCCCCCCTGTGAATCTCCCCACCGTGAATCTCCCCCCCTGTGAATCTCCCCTCTGTGAATCTCCTACTTGTGAATGTCCCCTCTGTGATTCTCCCCGCCGTGAGTCTCACCTCTGTGAATCTCCCCACTGTGAATCTCCTCCCCGTGAATCTCCCCCCTGTGAATCTCCCCTCTGTGAATCTCCCCCCTGTGAATCTCCCCCCTGTGAATCTCCACCCCTGTGAATCTCCCCTCTGTGAATCTCCCCCCGTGAATCTCCCCCCTGTGAATCTCGCCCCGTGCATCTCCCCCTTGTGAATCTCCCCCCCCTGTGAATCTCCCCCTCTGTGCATCACCCCTTCGTGAATCTCCCCCCTATGAATCTCCCCCCCTGTGAATCTCCCCACGTGAATCTCCCCCGTGAATATCCTCCCCTGTGAATATCCCCCCCGTGAATCTCCGTGAATCTCCTCCCCTGTGAATCTCCCCCCCGTGAATCTCCCCCACTGTGAATCTCCCCCCCTCTGAATCTCCCCCCTGTGAATCTCCCCCCGTGAATCTCCCCCCTCTGAATCTCCCCCCTGTGAATCTCCCCCCGTGAATCTACCCCCGTGAATCTCCCCACTGTGAATCTCCCCCCGTGAATCTCCCCCCTGTGAATCTCCCCCCGTGAATCTCCCCCCCTGTGAATCTCCCCCCATGAATCTCCCCCCGTGAATCTGCCCCCTGTGAATCTCCCCCCGTGAATCTCCCCTCTGTGAATCTCCCCTCTGTGAATCTCCCCCCTGTGAATCTCCCCGCTGTGAATCTCCCACCGTGAATCTTACCCGCTGTGAAACTCCCCCTCCCGTGAATCTCCCCCCTGTGAAAGTCCCCCTCCCGTGAATCTCCCCCCTGTGAACCTCCCCCCCGTGAATCTCCCCCCGGTGAATCTCCCCCCCTGTGAATCTCCCACCGTGAATCTCCCCCCTGTGAAACTCCCCCTGTGAAATTGCCCCCGTGAAGCTCCCCCACTGTGAAACTCCCCACATGGAAATCCCCCGTGAATCTCCCCGCTGTGAATCTCACCCTCCCGTGAAACTCCCATGAAAATCCCCCATGAATCTCCCCCCTGTGAATCTCGCCCTCCCGTGAAACTCCCTCACAGTGAAACTCCCCCGTGACTCTCCCTCCAGTGAATCTCCCCCTCCCGTGAAACACTTCCTCCCGTGAATCTCCCCCCTGTGAATCTCCCCCCCTGTGAATCTACCCCCCCGTGAATCTACCCCCGTGAATCTCCCCCCCGTGAATCTACCCCCTGTGAATCTCCCCCCCGTGAATCACCCCCCCTGTGAATCTCCCACCCCCGTGAATCTCGCCCCCCGTGAATCTTCCCCGTGAGTCGCCCCCCCGTGAATCTCCCCAATGTGAATCTCCCCGCCGTGAATCGCCCCCCCGTGAATCTCCCCCTCCGTGAATCTCCCCCCCTGTGAATCTCCCCCCTGTGAATCTCCCCCCATGAATCTCCCCTCCGTGAATCTCCCCCCTGTGAATCTCCCCACTGTGAGTCTCCCCCCGTGAATCTCCCCCCTGTGAATCTGCCCCCTGTGAATCTCCCCTCTGTGAATCACCCCCTGTGAATCTCCCCCTGTGAATCTCCCCCCCTGTGAATCTCCCCTCTCTGAATCTCCCCGCTGTGAATGTCCCCTCTGTGAATCTCCCCCCCATGAATCTCCCCTCTGTGAATTTCCCCCCTGTGAATCTCCTCCCCGTGAATCTCTCCCCTGTGTATCTCCCCTCTGTGAATCGCCACCTCTGTGAATCTACCCCCCTGTGAATCTCCCCCCCTCTGAATCTCCCCCGTGAATCTCCCCCCGTGAATCTCCCCCCTCTGAATCTCCCCCTCCGTGAATCTCCCCACCTGTGAATCTCCCCCCTGTGAATCTCCCCCCGTGAATCTCCCCCCCTGTGAATCTCCCCGCTGTGAATCTCCCCCCGTGAGTCTCCCCCCGTGAATCTCCCCCCTGTGAATCTCCCCACTGTGAATCTCCCCCGTGTGAATCTCCCCTCTGTGAATCACCCTGCTGTGAATCTCCCCCTGTGAATCTCACCCCCTGTGAATCTCCCCCCCGTGAATCTACCCCCCTGTGAATCTCCCCCCTCTGAATGTCCCCTCTGTGAATCTCCCCCCCGTGAATCTCCCCCCTGTGAATCTCCTCCCCGTGAATCTCCCCCCTGTGAATCTCCCCTCTGTGAATCTCCCCCCTGTGAATCTCCCCCCTGTGAATCTCCCCCCCTGTGAATCTCCCCCCGTGAATCTCCCCACGTGTATCTCCCCCGTGAATCAACTCCCCTGTGAATCTCCCCCACTGTGAATCACCCCCCCTGTGAATCTCCCCCCCTGTGAATCTCCCCCCCTGTGAATCTCCCCCTGTGAATCTCCCCCCTGTGAATCTGCCCCCGGTGAACCTGCCCCCGTGAATCTCCCCCCTGTGAATCTCCCCCCCGTGAATCTCCCCCGTGAATCTCCCCCCCTGTGAATCTTCCCCTCTGTGAATCTCCCCCCCGTGAATCTCCCCCTGTGAATCTCCCCCGTGAATCTCCCCACGTGAATCTCCCCCCTGTGAATCTCCCCCCTGTGAATCTCCCCCGCTGTAAATCCACCCCCGTAAATCTCCCCCCCTGTGAATCTCCCCCGCTGTGAAACTCCCCCTCCCGTGTATCTCCCCCCTGTGAAACTCCCCCTCCCGTGAATCTCCCCCCTGTGAACCTCCCCTCTGTGAATCTCCCCCCTGTGAATCTCCCCCCCTGTGAATCTCCCCCCCGTGAATCTCCCCACTGTGAATCTCCCCCGTCTGAATCTCCCCCACTGTGAATCTCCCCCCTGTGTATCTCCCCCCCTGTAAATCCACCCCCGTAAATCATCCCCCCTGTGAATCTTCCCCCTGTGCATCTCCCCTCTGTGAATCTCCCCCCGTGAATCTCCCCTCTGTGAATCTCCCCCGTGAATCTCCCCCCCGTGAATCTCGCCCCCTGTGAATCTCCCCCCGTGAATCTCCCCCCTGTGAATCTCCCCGCTGTGAATCTCCCCTCTGTGACTCACCCCCCCTGTGAATCTCCCCCCTGTGAATCTCCCCCCTGTGAATCGCCCACCGTGAATCTCCCCCCTGTGAAACTCCCCCTGTGAAATTGCCCCCGTGAAGCTCCCCCACTGTGAAACTCCCCACATGGAAATCCCCCGTGAATCTCCCCGCTGTGAATCTCACCCTCCCGTGAAACTCCCATGAAAATCCCCCATGAATCTCCCCCCTGTGAATCTCGCCCTCCCGTGTAACTCCCTCACTGTGAAACTCCCCCGTGACTCTCCCTCCAGTGAATCTCCCCCTCCCGTGAAACTCTTCCTCCCGTGAATCTCCCCCCTGTGAATCTCCCCCCCTGTGAATCTACCCCCCCCGTGAATCTACCCCCTGTGAATCTCCCCCCCATGAATCTACCCCCTGTGAATCTCCCCCCCGTGAATCACCCCCCCTGTGAATCTCCCACCCCCGTGAATACGCCCCCCGTGAATCTTCCCCGTGAGTCGCCCCCCCCGTGAATCTCCCCAATGTGAATCTCCCCGCCGTGAATCGCCCCCCCGTGAATCTCCCCCTCCGTGAATCTCCCCCCCTGTGAATCTCCCCCCTGTGAATCTCCCCCCATGAATCTCCCCCCCATGAATCTCCCCCCCTCTGAATCTCCCCTCCTGTGAATCTCCCCACTGTGAGTCTCCCCCCATGAATCTCCCCCCTGTGAATCTGCCCCCTGTGAATCTCCCCTCTGTGAATCACCCCTCTGTGAATCTCCCCCTGTGAATCTCCCCCCCTGTGAATCTCCCCTCTCTGAATCTCCCCGCTGTGAATGTCCCCTCTGTGAATCTCCCCCCCATGAATCTCCCCTCTGTGAATTTCCCCCCTGTGAATCTCCTCCCCGTGAATCTCTCCCCTGTGAATCTCCCCTCTGTGAATCGCCACCCCTGTGAATCTACCCCCCTGTGAATCTCCCCCCCCGTGAATCTCCCCCCTGTGAATCTCCCCCCCGTGAATCTCCCCCTCTGTGAATCTCCCCTCCCGATTCTCCCCCCTGTGAATCTCCCCCCGTGAATCTCCCCATGTGTATCTCCCCCGTGAATCACCTCCCCTGTGAATCTCCCCCACTGTGAATCTCCCCCACTGTGAATCTCCCCCCCTGTGAATCTCCCCCCTGTGAATCTCCCCCTGTGAATCTCCCCCCTGTGAATCTGCCCCCTGTGAACCTCCCCCCGTGAATCTCCCCCCTGTGAATCGCCCCCCCGTGAATCTCCCCCGTGAATCTCCCCCTCTGTGAATCTTCCCCTCTGTGAATCTTCCCCCGTGAATCTCCCCCTGTGAATCTCCCCCGTGAATCTCCCCACGTGAATCTCCCCCCTGTGAATCTCCCCCCCTGTGAATCTGCCCCCCGTGAATCTCCCACCGTGAATCTCCCCCTGTGAATCTCTCCCCCTCTGAATCTCCCCCGTGAATCTCCCCCCGTGAATCTCCCCCCTCTGAATCTCCCCCTCCGTGAATCTCCCACCTGTGAATCTCCCCCTGTGAATCTCCCCCCGTGAATCTCCCCCCCTGTGAATCTCCCCGCTGTGAATCTCCCCCCGTGAGTCTCCCCCCGTGAATCTCCCCCCTGTGAATCTCCCCACTGTGAATCTCCCCCGTGTGAATCTCCCCTCTGTGAATCACCCTGCTGTGAATCTCCCCTCTGTGAATCACCCCCTGTGAATCTCCCCCTGTGAATCTCCCCCCCTGTGAATCTCCCCTCTCTGAATCTCCCCGCTGTGAATGTCCCCTCTGTGAATCTCCCCCCCATGAATCTCCCCTCTGTGAATTTCCCCCCTGTGAATCTCCTCCCCGTGAATCTCTCCCCTGTGTATCTCCCCTCTGTGAATCGCCACCTCTGTGAATCTACCCCCCTGTGAATCTCCCCCCCTCTGAATCTCCCCCGTGAATCTCCCCCGTGAATCTCCCCCCTCTGAATCTCCCCCGTGAATCTCCCCCCTCGTAGAATTCACCCCTCCCCCCTTGAATCTCCCCACTCTCGTGAATCTCCCACCTGTGAATCTCCCCCCTGTGAATCTCCCCCCGTGAATCTCCCCCCCTGTGAATCTCCCCGCTGTGAATCTCCCCCCGTGAGTCTCCCCCGTGAATCTCCCCCCTGTGAATCTCCCCACTGTGAATCTCCCCCGTGTGAATCTCCCTCTGTGAATCACCCTGCTGTGAATCTCCCCCTGTGAATCTCACCCCCTGTGAATCTCCCCCCCCCGTGAATCTCCCCACGTGAATCTCCCCCCTGTGAATCTCCCCCCCTGTGAATCTGCCCCCCGTGAATCTCCCCCCGTGAATCTCCCCCTGTGAATCTCTCCCCCTCTGAATCTCCCCCGTGAATCTCCCCCCGTGAATCTCCCCCCTCTGAATCTCCCCCTCCGTGAATCTCCCCACCTGTGAATCTCCCCCCTGTGAATCTCCCCCCGTGAATCTCCCCCCCTGTGAATCTCCCCGCTGTGAATCTCCCCCCGTGAGTCTCCCCCCGTGAATCTCCCCCTGTGAATCTCCCCACTGTGAATCTCCCCCGTGTGAATCTCCCCTCTGTGAATCACCCTGCTGTGAATCTCCCCTGTGAATCTCACCCCCTGTGAATCTCCCCCCCGTGAATCTACCCCCCTGTGAATCTCCCCCCTCTGAATGTCCCCTCTGTGAATCTCCCCCCCGTGAATCTCCCCCCTGTGAATCTCCTCCCCGTGAATCTCCCCCCTGTGAATCTCCCCTCTGTGAATCTCCCCCCTGTGAATCTCCCCCCTGTGAATCTCCCCCCTGTGAATCTCCCCCCGTGAATCTCCCACGTGTATCTCCCCCGTGAATCACCTCCCCTGTGAATCTCCCCCAATGTGAATCACCCCCCCTGTGAATCTCCCCCCCTGTGAATCTCCCCCCCTGTGAATCTCCCCCTGTGAAACTCCCCCGTGAATCTCCCTCCAGTGAATCTCCCCCTCCCGTGAAACTCCTCCTCCCGTGAATCTCCCCCTTGTGAATCTCCGCCCCTGTGAATCTACCCCCCCGTGTATCTCCCCCCTGTGAATATCCCCCCCGTGAATCACCCCCCCTGTGAATCTCCCCCCCGTGAATCTCGCCCCCCGTGAATCTCCCCCGTGAATCTCCCCCCCCGTGAATCTCCACACTGTGAATCTCCCCCCGTGAATCGCCCCCCCCGTGAATCTCCCCCTCCGTGAATCTCCCCACCGTGAATCTACCCCTGTGAATCTCCCCCCGTGAATCTCCCCCCCGTTAATCTCCCCACTGTGAGTCTCCCCCCGTGAATCTCCCCCGTGAATGTACCCCCTGCGAATCTCCCCCCTGTGAATCTCCCCTCTGTGAATCACCCCCCTGTGAATCTCCCCCTGTGAATCTCCCCCCTGTGAATCTCCCCACCGTGAATCTCCCCCCCTGTGAATCTCCCCTCTGTGAATCTCCTACTTGTGAATGTCCCCTCTGTGATTCTCCCCGCCGTGAGTCTCCCCTCTGTGAATCTCCCCACTGTGAATCTCCTCCCCGTGAATCTCCCCCCTGTGAATCTCCCCTCTGTGAATCTCCCCCCTGTGAATCTCCCCCCTGTGAATCCCCACCCCTGTGAATCTCCCCTCTGTGAATCTCCCCCCGTGAATCTCCCCCCTGTGAATCTCGCCCCGTGCATCTCCCCCTTGTGAATCTCCCCCCCCTGTGAATCTCCCCCTCTGTGCATCACCCCTTCGTGAATCTCCCCCCTATGAATCTCCCCCCCTGTGAATCTCCCCACGTGAATCTCCCCCGTGAATATCCTCCCCTGTGAATATCCCCCCCGTGAATCTCCGTGAATCTCCTCCCCTGTGAATCTCCCCCCCGTGAATCTCCCCCACTGTGAATCTCCCCCCCTCTGAATCTCCCCCCTGTGAATCTCCCCCCGTGAATCTCACCCCTCTGAATCTCCCCCCTGTGAATCTCCCCCCGTGAATCTACCCCCGTGAATCTCCCCACTGTGAATCTCCCCCCGTGAATCTCCCCCCTGTGAATCTCCCCCCGTGAATCTCCCCCCCTGTGAATCTCCCCCCATGAATCTCCCCCCGTGAATCTGCCCCCTGTGAATCTCCCCCCGTGAATCTCCCCTCTGTGAATCTCCCCCCTGTGAATCTCCCACCGTGAATCTTACCCGCTGTGAAACTCCCCCTCCCGTGAATCTCCCCCCTGTGAACCTCCCCCCCGTGAATCTCCCCCCGGTGAATCTCCCCCCCTGTGAATCTCCCACCGTGAATCTCCCCCCTGTGAAACTCCCCCTGTGAAATTGCCCCCGTGAAGCTCCCCCACTGTGAAACTCCCCACATGGAAATCCCCCGTGAATCTCCCCCCTGTGAATCTCCCCGCTGTGAATCTCCCCTCTGTGACTCACCCCCCCTGTGAATCTCCCCCCTGTGAATCTCCCCCCTGTGAATCGCCCACCGTGAATCTCCCCCCTGTGAAACTCCCCCTGTGAAATTGCCCCCGTGAAGCTCCCCCACTGTGAAACTCCCCACATGGAAATCCCCCGTGAATCTCCCCGCTGTGAATCTCACCCTCCCGTGAAACTCCCATGAAAATCCCCCATGAATCTCCCCCCTGTGAATCTCGCCCTCCCGTGAAACTCCCTCACTGTGAAACTCCCCCGTGACTCTCCCTCCAGTGAATCTCCCCCTCCCGTGAAACTCTTCCTCCCGTGAATCTCCCCCCTGTGAATCTCCCCCCCTGTGAATCTACCCCCCCCGTGAATCTACCCCCTGTGAATCTCCCCCCCATGAATCTACCCCCTGTGAATCTCCCCCCCGTGAATCACCCCCCCGTGAATCTCCCACCCCCGTGAATACGCCCCCCGTGAATCTTCCCCGTGAGTCGCCCCCCCGTGAATCTCCCCAATGTGAATCTCCCCGCCGTGAATCGCCCCCCCGTGAATCACCCCCTCCGTGAATCTCCCCCCCTGTGAATCTCCCCCCTGTGAATCTCCCCCCATGAATCTCCCCCCCATGAATCTCCCCCCCTCTGAATCTCCCCTCCTGTGAATCTCCCCACTGTGAGTCTCCCCCCATGAATCTCCCCCCTGTGAATCTGCCCCCTGTGAATCTCCCCTCTGTGAATCACCCCTCTGTGAATCTCCCCCTGTGAATCTCCCCCCCTGTGAATCTCCCCTCTCTGAATCTCCCCGCTGTGAATGTCCCCTCTGTGAATCTCCCCCCCATGAATCTCCCCTCTGTGAATTTCCCCCCTGTGAATCTCCTCCCCGTGAATCTCTCCCCTGTGAATCTCCCCTCTGTGAATCGCCACCCCTGTGAATCTACCCCCCTGTGAATCTCCCCCCCCCGTGAATCTCCCCCCTGTGAATCTCCCCCCCGTGAATCTCCCCCTCTGTGAATCTCCCCTCCCGATTCTCCCCCCTGTGAATCTCCCCCCGTGAATCTCCCCATGTGTATCTCCCCCGTGAATCACCTCCCCTGTGAATCTCCCCCACTGTGAATCTCCCCCACTGTGAATCTCCCCCCCTGTGAATCTCCCCCCTGTGAATCTCCCCCTGTGAATCTCCCCCCTGTGAATCTGCCCCCTGTGAACCTCCCCCCGTGAATCTCCCCCCTGTGAATCTCCCCCCCGTGAATCTCCCCCGTGAATCTCCCCCCTGTGAATCTTCCCCTCTGTGAATCTTCCCCCGTGAATCTCCCCCTGTGAATCGCCCCCGTGAATCTCCCCACGTGAATCTCCCCCCTGTGAATCTCCCCCCCTGTGAATCTGCCCCCCGTGAATCTCCCCCCGTGAATCTCCCCCTGTGAATCTCTCCCCCTCTGAATCTCCCCCGTGAATCTCCCCCCGTGAATCTCCCCCCTCTGAATCTCCCCCTCCGTGAATCTCCCCACCTGTGAATCTCCCCCCTGTGAATCTCCCCCCGTGAATCTCCCCCCCTGTGAATCTCCCCGCTGTGAATCTCCCCCCGTGAGTCTCCCCCCGTGAATCTCCCCCCTGTGAATCTCCCCACTGTGAATCTCCCCCGTGTGAATCTCCCCTCTGTGAATCACCCTGCTGTGAATCTCCCCCTGTGAATCTCACCCCCTGTGAATCTCCCCCCCGTGAATCTACCCCCCTGTGAATCTCCCCCCTCTGAATGTCCCCTCTGTGAATCTCCCCCCCGTGAATCTCCCCCCTGTGAATCTCCTCCCCGTGAATCTCCCCCCTGTGAATCTCCCCTCTGTGAATCTCCCCCCTGTGAATCTCCCCCCTGTGAATCTCCCCCCCTGTGAATCTCCCCCCGTGAATCTCCCCACGTGTATCTCCCCCGTGAATCACCTCCCCTGTGAATCTCCCCCACTGTGAATCACCCCCCCTGTGAATCTCCCCCCCTGTGAATCTCCCCCCCTGTGAATCTCCCCCTGTGAATCTCCCCCTGTGAATCTCCCCCGTGAATCTCCCCCTGTGAATCTCCCCCGTGAATCTCCCCACGTGAATCTCCCCCCTGTGAATCTCCCCCCCTGTGAATCTGCCCCCCGTGAATCTCCCCCCGTGAATCTCCCCCTGTGAATCTCTCCCCCTCTGAATCTCCCCCGTGAATCTCCCCCCGTGAATCTCCCCCCTCTGAATCTCCCCCTCCGTGAATCTCCCCACCTGTGAATCTCCCCCCTGTGAATCTCCCCCCGTGAATCTCCCCCCCTGTGAATCTCCCCGCTGTGAATCTCCCCCCGTGAGTCTCCCCCCGTGAATCTCCCCCCTGTGAATCTCCCCACTGTGAATCTCCCCCGTGTGAATCTCCCCTCTGTGAATCACCCTGCTGTGAATCTCCCCCTGTGAATCTCACCCCCTGTGAATCTCCCCCCCGTGAATCTACCCCCCAGTGAATCTCCCCCCTCTGAATGTCCCCTCTGTGAATCTCCCCCCCGTGAATCTCCCCCCTGTGAATCTCCTCCCCGTGAATCTCCCCCCTGTGAATCTCCCCTCTGTGAATCTCCCCCCTGTGAATCTCCCCCCTGTGAATCTCCCCCCCTGTGAATCTCCCCCCGTGAATCTCCCCACGTGTATCTCCCCCGTGAATCACCTCCCCTGTGAATCTCCCCCACTGTGAATCACCCCCCCTGTGAATCTCCCCCCCTGTGAATCACCCCCCCTGTGAATCTCCCCCTGTGAAACTCCCCCGTGAATCTCCCTCCAGTGAATCTCCCCCTCCCGTGAAACTCCTGCTCCCGTGAATCTCCCCCTTGTGAATCTCCGCCCCTGTGAATCTACCCCCCCGTGTATCTCCCCCCTGTGAATATCCCCCCCGTGAATCACCCCCCCTGTGAATCTCCCCCCCGTGAATCTCGCCCCCCGTGAATCTCCCCCGTGAATCTCCCCCCCCGTGAATCTCCACACTGTGAATCTCCCCCCGTGAATCGCCCCCACGTGAATCTCCCCCTCCGTGAATCTCCCCCCTGTGAATCTCCCCCCGTGAATCTCCCCCCCGTTAATCTCCCCACTGTGAGTCTCCCCCCGTGAATCTCCCCCGTGAATGTACCCCCTGCGAATCTCCCCCCTGTGAATCTCCCCTCTGTGAATCACCCCCCTGTGAATCTCCCCCTGTGAATCTCCCCCCTGTGAATCTCCCCACCGTGAATCTCCCCCCCTGTGAATCTCCCCTCTGTGAATCTCCTACTTGTGAATGTCCCCTCTGTGATTCTCCCCGCCGTGAGTCTCCCCTCTGTGAATCTCCCCACTGTGAATCTCCTCCCCGTGAATCTCCCCCCTGTGAATCTCCCCTCTGTGAATCTCCCCCCTGTGAATCTCCCCCCTGTGAATCTCCACCCCTGTGAATCTCCCCTCTGTGAATCTCCCCCCGTGAATCTCCCCCCTGTGAATCTCGCCCCGTGCATCTCCCCCTTGTGAATCTCCCCCCCCTGTGAATCTCCCCCTCTGTGCATCACCCCTTCGTGAATCTCCCCCCTATGAATCTCCCCCCCTGTGAATCTCCCCACGTGAATCTCCCCCGTGAATATCCTCCCCTGTGAATATCCCCCCCGTGAATCTCCGTGAATCTCCTCCCCTGTGAATCTCCCCCCCGTGAATCTCCCCCACTGTGAATCTCCCCCCCTCTGAATCTCCCCCCTGTGAATCTCCCCCCGTGAATCTCCCCCCTCTGAATCTCCCCCCTGTGAATCTCCCCCCGTGAATCTACCCCCGTGAATCTCCCCACTGTGAATCTCCCCCCGTGAATCTCCCCCCTGTGAATCTCCCCCCGTGAATCTCCCCCCCTGTGAATCTCCCCCATGAATCTCCCCCCGTGAATCTGCCCCCTGTGAATCTCCCCCCGTGAATCTCCCCTCTGTGAATCTCCCCTCTGTGAATCTCCCCCCTGTGAATCTCCCCCCTGTGAATCTCCCACCGTGAATCTTACCCGCTGTGAAACTCCCCCTCCCGTGAATCTCCCCCCTGTGAAAGTCCCCCTCCCGTGAATCTCCCCCCTGTGAACCTCCCCCCCGTGAATCTCCCCCCGGTGAATCTCCCCCCCTGTGAATCTCCCACCGTGAATCTCCCCCCTGTGAAACTCCCCCTGTGAAATTGCCCCCGTGAAGCTCCCCCACTGTGAAACTCCCCACATGGAAATCCCCCGTGAATCTCCCCGCTGTGAATCTCACCCTCCCGTGAAACTCCCATGAAAATCCCCCATGAATCTCCCCCCTGTGAATCTCGCCCTCCCGTGAAACTCCCTCACAGTGAAACTCCCCCGTGACTCTCCCTCCAGTGAATCTCCCCCTCCCGTGAAACACTTCCTCCCGTGAATCTCCCCCCTGTGAATCTCCCCCCCTGTGAATCTACCCCCCCGTGAATCTACCCCCTGTGAATCTCCCCCCCGTGAATCTACCCCCTGTGAATCTCCCCCCCGTGAATCACCCCCCCTGTGAATCTCCCACCCCCGTGAATCTCGCCCCCCGTGAATCTTCCCCGTGAGTCGCCCCCCCGTGAATCTCCCCAATGTGAATCTCCCCGCCGTGAATCGCCCCCCCGTGAATCTCCCCCTCCGTGAATCTCCCCCCCTGTGAATCTCCCCCCTGTGAATCTCCCCCATGAATCTCCCCTCCGTGAATCTCCCCCCTGTGAATCTCCCCACTGTGAGTCTCCCCCCGTGAATCTCCCCCCTGTGAATCTGCCCCCTGTGAATCTCCCCTCTGTGAATCACCCCCTGTGAATCTCCCCCTGTGAATCTCCCCCCCTGTGAATCTCCCCTCTCTGAATCTCCCCGCTGTGAATGTCCCCTCTGTGAATCTCCCCCCCATGAATCTCCCCTCTGTGAATTTCCCCCCTGTGAATCTCCTCCCCGTGAATCTCTCCCCTGTGTATCTCCCCTCTGTGAATCGCCACCTCTGTGAATCTACCCCCCTGTGAATCTCCCCCCCTCTGAATCTCCCCCGTGAATCTCCCCCCGTGAATCTCCCCCCTCTGAATGTCCCCCTCCGTGAATCTCCCCACCTGTGAATCTCCCCCCTGTGAATCTCCCCCCGTGAATCTCCCCCCCTGTGAATCTCCCCGCTGTGAATCTCCCCCCGTGAGTCTCCCCCCGTGAATCTCCCCCCTGTGAATCTCCCCACTGTGAATCTCCCCCGTGTGAATCTCCCCTCTGTGAATCACCCTGCTGTGAATCTCCCCCTGTGAATCTCACCCCCTGTGAATCTCCCCCCCGTGAATCTACCCCCCTGTGAATCTCCCCCCTCTGAATGTCCCCTCTGTGAATCTCCCCCCCCGTGAATCTCCCCCCTGTGAATCTCCTCCCCGTGAATCTCCCCCCTGTGAATCTCCCCTCTGTGAATCTCCCCCCTGTGAATCTCCCCCCTGTGAATCTCCCCCACTGTGAATCTCCCCCCGTGAATCTCCCCACGTGTATCTCCCCCGTGAATCAACTCCCCTGTGAATCTCCCCCACTGTGAATCACCCCCCCTGTGAATCTCCCCCCCTGTGAATCTCCCCCCCTGTGAATCTCCCCCTGTGAATCTCCCCCCTGTGAATCTGCCCCCGGTGAACCTGCCCCCGTGAATCTCCCCCCTGTGAATCTCCCCCCCGTGAATCTCCCCCTGTGAATCTCCCCCGTGAATCTCCCCACGTGAATCTCCCCCCTGTGAATCTCCCCCCTGTGAATCTCCCCCGCTGTAAATCCACCCCCGTAAATCTCCCCCCGTGAATCTCCCCCGCTGTGAAACTCCCCCTCCCGTGTATCTCCCCCCTGTGAAACTCCCCCTCCCGTGAATCTCCCCCCTGTGAACCTCCCCTCTGTGAATCTCCCCCCTGTGAATCTCCCCCCCTGTGAATCTCCCCCCCGTGAATCTCCCCACTGTGAATCTCCCCCGTCTGAATCTCCCCCACTGTGAATCTCCCCCCTGTGTATCTCCCCCCCTGTAAATCCACCCCCGTAAATCATCCCCCCTGTGAATCTTCCCCCTGTGCATCTCCCCTCTGTGAATCTCCCCCCGTGAATCTCCCCTCTGTGAATCTCCCCCGTGAATCTCCCCCCCGTGAATCTCGCCCACTGTGAATCTCCCCCCGTGAATCTCCCCCCTGTGAATCTCCCCGCTGTGAATCTCCCCTCTGTGACTCACCCCCCCTGTGAATCTCCCCCCTGTGAATCTCCCCCCTGTGAATCGCCCACCGTGAATCTCCCCCCTGTGAAACTCCCCCTGTGAAATTGCCCCCGTGAAGCTCCCCCACTGTGAAACTCCCCACATGGAAATCCCCCGTGAATCTCCCCGCTGTGAATCTCACCCTCCCGTGAAACTCCCATGAAAATCCCCCATGAATCTCCCCCCTGTGAATCTCGCCCTCCCGTGAAACTCCCTCACTGTGAAACTCCCCCGTGACTCTCCCTCCAGTGAATCTCCCCCTCCCGTGAAACTCTTCCTCCCGTGAATCTCCCCCCTGTGAATCTCCCCCCCTGTGAATCTACCCCCCCCGTGAATCTACCCCCTGTGAATCTCCCCCCCATGAATCTACCCCCTGTGAATCTCCCCCCCGTGAATCACCCCCCCGTGAATCTCCCACCCCCGTGAATACGCCCCCCGTGAATCTTCCCCGTGAGTCGCCCCCCCGTGAATCTCCCCAATGTGAATCTCCCCGCCGTGAATCGCCCCCCCGTGAATCTCCCCCTCCGTGAATCTCCCCCCCTGTGAATCTCCCCCCTGTGAATCTCCCCCCATGAATCTCCCCCCCATGAATCTCCCCCCCTCTGAATCTCCCCTCCTGTGAATCTCCCCACTGTGAGTCTCCCCCCATGAATCTCCCCCCTGTGAATCTGCCCCCTGTGAATCTCCCCTCTGTGAATCACCCCTCTGTGAATCTCCCCCTGTGAATCTCCCCCCCTGTGAATCTCCCCTCTCTGAATCTCCCCGCTGTGAATGTCCCCTCTGTGAATCTCCCCCCCATGAATCTCCCCTCTGTGAATTTCCCCCCTGTGAATCTCCTCCCCGTGAATCTCTCCCCTGTGAATCTCCCCTCTGTGAATCGCCACCCCTGTGAATCTACCCCCCTGTGAATCTCCCCCCCCGTGAATCTCCCCCCTGTGAATCTCCCCCCCGTGAATCTCCCCCTCTGTGAATCTCCCCTCCCGATTCTCCCCCCTGTGAATCTCCCCCGTGAATCTCCCCATGTGTATCTCCCCCGTGAATCACCTCCCCTGTGAATCTCCCCCACTGTGAATCTCCCCCACTGTGAATCTCCCCCCCTGTGAATCTCCCCCCTGTGAATCTCCCCCTGTGAATCTCCCCCCTGTGAATCTGCCCCCTGTGAACCTCCCCCCGTGAATCTCCCCCCTGTGAATCTCCCCCCCGTGAATCTCCCCCGTGAATCTCCCCCCCTGTGAATCTTCCCCTCTGTGAATCTTCCCCCGTGAATCTCCCCCTGTGAATCTCCCCCGTGAATCTCCCCACGTGAATCTCCCCCCTGTGAATCTCCCCCCCTGTGAATCTGCCCCCCGTGAATCTCCCCCCGTGAATCTCCCCCTGTGAATCTCTCCCCCTCTGAATCTCCCCCGTGAATCTCCCCCCGTGAATCTCCCCCCTCTGAATCTCCCCCTCCGTGAATCTCCCCACCTGTGAATCTCCCCCCTGTGAATCTCCCCCCGTGAATCTCCCCCCCTGTGAATCTCCCCGCTGTGAATCTCCCCCCGTGAGTCTCCCCCCGTGTGAATCTCCCCTCTGTGAATCACCCTGCTGTGAATCTCCCCCTGTGAATCTCACCCCCTGTGAATCTCCCCCCCGTGAATCTACCCCCCTGTGAATCTCCCCCCTCTGAATGTCCCCTCTGTGAATCTCCCCCCCGTGAATCTCCCCCCTGTGAATCTCCTCCCCGTGAATCTCCCCCCTGTGAATCTCCCCTCTGTGAATCTCCCCCCTGTGAATCTCCCCCCTGTGAATCTCCCCCCCTGTGAATCTCCCCCCGTGAATCTCCCCACGTGTATCTCCCCCGTGAATCACCTCCCCTGTGAATCTCCCCCACTGTGAATCACCCCCCCTGTGAATCTCCCCCCCTGTGAATCTCCCCCCCTGTGAATCTCCCCCTGTGAATCTCCCCCCTGTGAATCTGCCCCCGGTGAACCTGCCCCCGTGAATCTCCCCCCTGTGAATCTCCCCCCCGTGAATCTCCCCCGTGAATCTCCCCCCCTGTGAATCTTCCCCTCTGTGAATCTCCCCCCCGTGAATCTCCCCCTATGAATCTCCCCCCGTGAATCTCCCCACGTGAATCTCCCCCCTGTGAATCTCCCCCACTGTGAATCTGCCCCCCGTGAATCTCCCCCCGTGAATCTCCCCCTGTGAATCTCTCCCCCTCTGAATCTCCCCCCTGTGAATCTCCCCCCGTGAATCTCCCCCCTCTGAATCTCCCCCCTGTGAATCTCCCCCCGTGAATCTCCCCTCGTGAATCTCCCCACTGTGAAACTCCCCCCGTGAATTTCCCCCCTGTGAATCTACCCCCCGTTAATCTCCCCCCTGTGAATCTCCCCCCATGAATCTCCCCCCGTGAATCTCCCCCCTGTGAATCTCCCCCCGTGAATCTCCCCCCAAGAATCTCCCCTCTGTGAATCTCCCCCCTGTGAATTTCCCCCCTGTGAATCTGCCCACCCTGTGAATCTCCCCCCCAACTGTGAATCTCCCCCCCCACTGTGAATCTCCCCCCCGTGAATCTCCCCCCTGTGAATCTCCCCCTGTGAATCTCCCCCCTGTGAATCTCCCCCCCTGTGAATCTCCCCGCTGTGAATGTCCCCTCTGTGAATCTCCCCCCAGTGAATCTCCCCCCTGTGAATCTCCCCACTGTGAATCTCCCCCGTGTGAATCTCCCCTCTGTGAATCACCCTGCTGTGAATCTCCCCCTGTGAATCTCACCCCCTGTGAATCTCCCCCCCGTGAATCTACCCCCCTGTGAATCTCCCCCCTCTGAATGTCCCCTCTGTGAATCTCCCCCCCGTGAATCTCCCCCCTGTGAATCTCCTCCCCGTGAATCTCCCCCCTGTGAATCTCCCCTCTGTGAATCTCCCCCCTGTGAATCTCCCCCCTGTGAATCTCCCCCACTGTGAATCTCCCCCCGTGAATCTCCCCACGTGTATCTCCCCCGTGAATCAACTCCCCTGTGAATCTCCCCCACTGTGAATCACCCCCCCTGTGAATCTCCCCCCCTGTGAATCTCCCCCCCTGTGAATCTCCCCCTGTGAATCTCCCCCCTGTGAATCTGCCCCCGGTGAACCTGCCCCCGTGAATCTCCCCCCTGTGAATCTCCCCCCCGTGAATCTCCCCCTGTGAATCTCCCCCGTGAATCTCCCCACGTGAATCTCCCCCCTGTGAATCTCCCCCCTGTGAATCTCCCCCGCTGTAAATCCACCCCCGTAAATCTCCCCCCGTGAATCTCCCCCGCTGTGAAACTCCCCCTCCCGTGTATCTCCCCCCTGTGAAACTCCCCCTCCCGTGAATCTCCCCCCTGTGAACCTCCCCTCTGTGAATCTCCCCCCTGTGAATCTCCCCCCCTGTGAATCTCCCCCCCGTGAATCTCCCCACTGTGAATCTCCCCCGTCTGAATCTCCCCCACTGTGAATCTCCCCCCTGTGTATCTCCCCCCCTGTAAATCCACCCCCGTAAATCATCCCCCCTGTGAATCTTCCCCCTGTGCATCTCCCCTCTGTGAATCTCCCCCCGTGAATCTCCCCTCTGTGAATCTCCCCCGTGAATCTCCCCCCCGTGAATCTCGCCCACTGTGAATCTCCCCCCGTGAATCTCCCCCCTGTGAATCTCCCCGCTGTGAATCTCCCCTCTGTGACTCACCCCCCCTGTGAATCTCCCCCCTGTGAATCTCCCCCCTGTGAATCGCCCACCGTGAATCTCCCCCCTGTGAAACTCCCCCTGTGAAATTGCCCCCGTGAAGCTCCCCCACTGTGAAACTCCCCACATGGAAATCCCCCGTGAATCTCCCCGCTGTGAATCTCACCCTCCCGTGAAACTCCCATGAAAATCCCCCATGAATCTCCCCCCTGTGAATCTCGCCCTCCCGTGAAACTCCCTCACTGTGAAACTCCCCCGTGACTCTCCCTCCAGTGAATCTCCCCCTCCCGTGAAACTCTTCCTCCCGTGAATCTCCCCCCTGTGAATCTCCCCCCCTGTGAATCTACCCCCCCCGTGAATCTACCCCCTGTGAATCTCCCCCCCATGAATCTACCCCCTGTGAATCTCCCCCCCGTGAATCACCCCCCCGTGAATCTCCCACCCCCGTGAATACGCCCCCCGTGAATCTTCCCCGTGAGTCGCCCCCCCGTGAATCTCCCCAATGTGAATCTCCCCGCCGTGAATCGCCCCCCCGTGAATCTCCCCCTCCGTGAATCTCCCCCCCTGTGAATCTCCCCCCTGTGAATCTCCCCCCATGAATCTCCCCCCCATGAATCTCCCCCCCTCTGAATCTCCCCTCCTGTGAATCTCCCCACTGTGAGTCTCCCCCCATGAATCTCCCCCCTGTGAATCTGCCCCCTGTGAATCTCCCCTCTGTGAATCACCCCTCTGTGAATCTCCCCCTGTGAATCTCCCCCCCTGTGAATCTCCCCTCTCTGAATCTCCCCGCTGTGAATGTCCCCTCTGTGAATCTCCCCCCCATGAATCTCCCCTCTGTGAATTTCCCCCCTGTGAATCTCCTCCCCGTGAATCTCTCCCCTGTGAATCTCCCCTCTGTGAATCGCCACCCCTGTGAATCTACCCCCCTGTGAATCTCCCCCCCCCGTGAATCTCCCCCCTGTGAATCTCCCCCCCGTGAATCTCCCCCTCTGTGAATCTCCCCTCCCGATTCTCCCCCCTGTGAATCTCCCCCCGTGAATCTCCCCATGTGTATCTCCCCCGTGAATCACCTCCCCTGTGAATCTCCCCCACTGTGAATCTCCCCCACTGTGAATCTCCCCCCCTGTGAATCTCCCCCCTGTGAATCTCCCCCTGTGAATCTCCCCCCTGTGAATCTGCCCCCTGTGAACCTCCCCCCGTGAATCTCCCCCCTGTGAATCTCCCCCCCGTGAATCTCCCCCGTGAATCTCCCCCCCTGTGAATCTTCCCCTCTGTGAATCTTCCCCCGTGAATCTCCCCCTGTGAATCTCCCCCGTGAATCTCCCCACGTGAATCTCCCCCCTGTGAATCTCCCCCCCTGTGAATCTGCCCCCCGTGAATCTCCCCCCGTGAATCTCCCCCTGTGAATCTCTCCCCCTCTGAATCTCCCCCGTGAATCTCCCCCCGTGAATCTCCCCCCTCTGAATCTCCCCCTCCGTGAATCTCCCCACCTGTGAATCTCCCCCCTGTGAATCTCCCCCCGTGAATCTCCCCCCCTGTGAATCTCCCCGCTGTGAATCTCCCCCCGTGAGTCTCCCCCCGTGAATCTCCCCCCTGTGAATCTCCCCACTGTGAATCTCCCCCGTGTGAATCTCCCCTCTGTGAATCACCCTGCTGTGAATCTCCCCCTGTGAATCTCACCCCCTGTGAATCTCCCCCCCGTGAATCTACCCCCCTGTGAATCTCCCCCCTCTGAATGTCCCCTCTGTGAATCTCCCCCCCGTGAATCTCCCCCCTGTGAATCTCCTCCCCGTGAATCTCCCCCCTGTGAATCTCCCCTCTGTGAATCTCCCCCCTGTGAATCTCCCCCCTGTGAATCTCCCCCCCTGTGAATCTCCCCCCGTGAATCTCCCCACGTGTATCTCCCCCGTGAATCACCTCCCCTGTGAATCTCCCCCACTGTGAATCACCCCCACTGTGAATCTCCCCCCCTGTGAATCTCCCCCCCTGTGAATCTCCCCCTGTGAATCTCCCCCCTGTGAATCTGCCCCCGGTGAACCTGCCCCCGTGAATCTCCCCCCTGTGAATCTCCCCCCCGTGAATCTCCCCCGTGAATCTCCCCCCCTGTGAATCTTCCCCTCTGTGAATCTCCCCCCCGTGAATCTCCCCCTATGAATCTCCCCCCGTGAATCTCCCCACGTGAATCTCCCCCCTGTGAATCTCCCCCACTGTGAATCTGCCCCCCGTGAATCTCCCCCCGTGAATCTCCCCCTGTGAATCTCTCCCCCTCTGAATCTCCCCCCTGTGAATCTCCCCCCGTGAATCTCCCCCCTCTGAATCTCCCCCCTGTGAATCTCCCCCCGTGAATCTCCCCTCGTGAATCTCCCCACTGTGAAACTCCCCCCGTGAATTTCCCCCCTGTGAATCTACCCCCCGTTAATCTCCCCCCTGTGAATCTCCCCCCATGAATCTCCCCCCGTGAATCTCCCCCCTGTGAATCTCCCCCCGTGAATCTCCCCCCAAGAATCTCCCCTCTGTGAATCTCCCCCCTGTGAATTTCCCCCCTGTGAATCTGCCCACCCTGTGAATCTCCCCCCCAACTGTGAATCTCCCCCCCCACTGTGAATCTCCCCCCCGTGAATCTCCCCCCTGTGAATCTCCCCCCTGTGAATCTCCCCTCTCTGAATCTCCCCGCTGTGAATGTCCCCTCTGTGAATCTCCCCCCAGTGAATCTCCCCCCTGTGAATCTCCCCACTGTGAATCTCCCCCGTGTGAATCTCCCCTCTGTGAATCACCCTGCTGTGAATCTCCCCCTGTGAATCTCACCCCCTGTGAATCTCCCCCCCGTGAATCTACCCCCCTGTGAATCTCCCCCCTCTGAATGTCCCCTCTGTGAATCTCCCCCCCGTGAATCTCCCCCCTGTGAATCTCCTCCCCGTGAATCTCCCCCCTGTGAATCTCCCCTCTGTGAATCTCCCCCCTGTGAATCTCCCCCCTGTGAATCTCCCCCACTGTGAATCTCCCCCCGTGAATCTCCCCACGTGTATCTCCCCCGTGAATCAACTCCCCTGTGAATCTCCCCCACTGTGAATCACCCCCCCTGTGAATCTCCCCCCCTGTGAATCTCCCCCCCTGTGAATCTCCCCCTGTGAATCTCCCCCCTGTGAATCTGCCCCCGGTGAACCTGCCCCCGTGAATCTCCCCCCTGTGAATCTCCCCCCCGTGAATCTCCCCCTGTGAATCTCCCCCGTGAATCTCCCCACGTGAATCTCCCCCCTGTGAATCTCCCCCCTGTGAATCTCCCCCGCTGTAAATCCACCCCCGTAAATCTCCCCCCGTGAATCTCCCCCGCTGTGAAACTCCCCCTCCCGTGTATCTCCCCCCTGTGAAACTCCCCCTCCCGTGAATCTCCCCCCTGTGAACCTCCCCTCTGTGAATCTCCCCCCTGTGAATCTCCCCCCCTGTGAATCTCCCCCCCGTGAATCTCCCCACTGTGAATCTCCCCCGTCTGAATCTCCCCCACTGTGAATCTCCCCCCTGTGTATCTCCCCCCCTGTAAATCCACCCCCGTAAATCATCCCCCCTGTGAATCTTCCCCCTGTGCATCTCCCCTCTGTGAATCTCCCCCCGTGAATCTCCCCTCTGTGAATCTCCCCCGTGAATCTCCCCCCCGTGAATCTCGCCCACTGTGAATCTCCCCCCGTGAATCTCCCCCCTGTGAATCTCCCCGCTGTGAATCTCCCCTCTGTGACTCACCCCCCCTGTGAATCTCCCCCCTGTGAATCTCCCCCCTGTGAATCGCCCACCGTGAATCTCCCCCCTGTGAAACTCCCCCTGTGAAATTGCCCCCGTGAAGCTCCCCCACTGTGAAACTCCCCACATGGAAATCCCCCGTGAATCTCCCCGCTGTGAATCTCACCCTCCCGTGAAACTCCCATGAAAATCCCCCATGAATCTCCCCCCTGTGAATCTCGCCCTCCCGTGAAACTCCCTCACTGTGAAACTCCCCCGTGACTCTCCCTCCAGTGAATCTCCCCCTCCCGTGAAACTCTTCCTCCCGTGAATCTCCCCCCTGTGAATCTCCCCCCCTGTGAATCTACCCCCCCCGTGAATCTACCCCCTGTGAATCTCCCCCCCATGAATCTACCCCCTGTGAATCTCCCCCCCGTGAATCACCCCCCCGTGAATCTCCCACCCCCGTGAATACGCCCCCCGTGAATCTTCCCCGTGAGTCGCCCCCCCGTGAATCTCCCCAATGTGAATCTCCCCGCCGTGAATCGCCCCCCCGTGAATCTCCCCCTCCGTGAATCTCCCCCCCTGTGAATCTCCCCCCTGTGAATCTCCCCCCATGAATCTCCCCCCCATGAATCTCCCCCCCTCTGAATCTCCCCTCCTGTGAATCTCCCCACTGTGAGTCTCCCCCCATGAATCTCCCCCCTGTGAATCTGCCCCCTGTGAATCTCCCCTCTGTGAATCACCCCTCTGTGAATCTCCCCCTGTGAATCTCCCCCCCTGTGAATCTCCCCTCTCTGAATCTCCCCGCTGTGAATGTCCCCTCTGTGAATCTCCCCCCCATGAATCTCCCCTCTGTGAATTTCCCCCCTGTGAATCTCCTCCCCGTGAATCTCTCCCCTGTGAATCTCCCCTCTGTGAATCGCCACCCCTGTGAATCTACCCCCCTGTGAATCTCCCCCCCCCGTGAATCTCCCCCCTGTGAATCTCCCCCCCGTGAATCTCCCCCTCTGTGAATCTCCCCTCCCGATTCTCCCCCCTGTGAATCTCCCCCCGTGAATCTCCCCATGTGTATCTCCCCCGTGAATCACCTCCCCTGTGAATCTCCCCCACTGTGAATCTCCCCCACTGTGAATCTCCCCCCCTGTGAATCTCCCCCCTGTGAATCTCCCCCTGTGAATCTCCCCCCTGTGAATCTGCCCCCTGTGAACCTCCCCCCGTGAATCTCCCCCCTGTGAATCTCCCCCCCGTGAATCTCCCCCGTGAATCTCCCCCCCTGTGAATCTTCCCCTCTGTGAATCTTCCCCCGTGAATCTCCCCCTGTGAATCTCCCCCGTGAATCTCCCCACGTGAATCTCCCCCCTGTGAATCTCCCCCCCTGTGAATCTGCCCCCCGTGAATCTCCCCCCGTGAATCTCCCCCTGTGAATCTCTCCCCCTCTGAATCTCCCCCGTGAATCTCCCCCCGTGAATCTCCCCCCTCTGAATCTCCCCCTCCGTGAATCTCCCCACCTGTGAATCTCCCCCCTGTGAATCTCCCCCCGTGAATCTCCCCCCCTGTGAATCTCCCCGCTGTGAATCTCCCCCCGTGAGTCTCCCCCCGTGAATCTCCCCCCTGTGAATCTCCCCACTGTGAATCTCCCCCGTGTGAATCTCCCCTCTGTGAATCACCCTGCTGTGAATCTCCCCCTGTGAATCTCACCCCCTGTGAATCTCCCCCCCGTGAATCTACCCCCCTGTGAATCTCCCCCCTCTGAATGTCCCCTCTGTGAATCTCCCCCCCGTGAATCTCCCCCCTGTGAATCTCCTCCCCGTGAATCTCCCCCCTGTGAATCTCCCCTCTGTGAATCTCCCCCCTGTGAATCTCCCCCCTGTGAATCTCCCCCCCTGTGAATCTCCCCCCGTGAATCTCCCCACGTGTATCTCCCCCGTGAATCACCTCCCCTGTGAATCTCCCCCACTGTGAATCACCCCCACTGTGAATCTCCCCCCCTGTGAATCTCCCCCCCTGTGAATCTCCCCCTGTGAATCTCCCCCCTGTGAATCTGCCCCCGGTGAACCTGCCCCCGTGAATCTCCCCCCTGTGAATCTCCCCCCCGTGAATCTCCCCCGTGAATCTCCCCCCCTGTGAATCTTCCCCTCTGTGAATCTCCCCCCCGTGAATCTCCCCTATGAATCTCCCCCCGTGAATCTCCCCACGTGAATCTCCCCCCTGTGAATCTCCCCCACTGTGAATCTGCCCCCCGTGAATCTCCCCCCGTGAATCTCCCCCTGTGAATCTCTCCCCCTCTGAATCTCCCCCCTGTGAATCTCCCCCCGTGAATCTCCCCCCTCTGAATCTCCCCCCTGTGAATCTCCCCCCGTGAATCTCCCCTCGTGAATCTCCCCACTGTGAAACTCCCCCCGTGAATTTCCCCCCTGTGAATCTACCCCCCGTTAATCTCCCCCCTGTGAATCTCCCCCCATGAATCTCCCCCCGTGAATCTCCCCCCTGTGAATCTCCCCCCGTGAATCTCCCCCCAAGAATCTCCCCTCTGTGAATCTCCCCCCTGTGAATTTCCCCCCTGTGAATCTGCCCACCCTGTGAATCTCCCCCCCAACTGTGAATCTCCCCCCCCACTGTGAATCTCCCCCCCGTGAATCTCCCCCCTGTGAATCTCCCCCTGTGAATCTCCCCCCTGTGAATCTCCCCCCCTGTGAATCTCCCCGCTGTGAATGTCCCCTCTGTGAATCTCCCCCCAGTGAATCTCCCCCCTGTGAATCTCCCCACTGTGAATCTCCTCCCCGTGAATCTCTCCCCTGTGAATCTCCCCTCTGTGAATCGGCACCCCTGTGAATCTACCCCCCTGTGAATCTCCCCCCCCGCGAATCTCCCCCCTGTGAATCTCCCCCCCGTGAATCTCCCCCTCTGTGAATCTCCCTTCCCGATTCTCCCCCCTGTGAATCTCCCCCCGTGAATCTCCCCACGTGTATCTCCCCCGTGAATGACCTCCCCTGTGAATCTCCCCCACTGTGAATCTCCCCCACTGTGAATCTCCCCCCCTGTGAATCTCCCCCCTGTGAATCTCCCGCTGTGAATCTCCCCCCTGTGAATCTGCCCCCTGTGAACCTCCCCCCGTGAATCTCCCCCCTGTGAATCTCCCCCCCGTGAATCTCCCCCGTGAATCTCCCCCCCTGTGAATCTTCCCCTCTGTGAATCTCCCCCCCGTGAATCTCCCCCTGTGAATCTCCCCCCGTGAATCTCCCCCCGTGAATCTCCCCCCTCTGAATCTCCCCCCTGTGAATCTCCCCCCGTGAATCTCCCCTCTGTGAATCTCCCTCCCCACTGTGAAACTCCCCCCCCCGCTGTGAATCTCCCCACCGTGAATCTCCCCGCTGTGAATCTGCCCCCCTGTGAATCTCCCCACCGTGAATCTCCCCCCTGTGAATCTCCCCCCCCGCCGTGAATCTACCCCCCTGCGGATCTCCCCTCTGTGAATCTCCCCCTCCCGTGAAACTCCCCCTCCCGTGGGTCTCGCCGCTGTGAATCTCCCCCCCCGTGAATCTCCCCCCCGTGAATCTTCCCTCCCCGTGAATCTCCCGCCCGTGAATCTCCCCCCTGTGAATCTCCCCCCTGTGAAACTCCCCCTCCCGTGAATCTCCCCCCTGTGAATCTCCCCCCTGTGAATCTCCCCCGCGGTGAACCTCGCCCCCCCGTGAATCTCCCCCCTGTGAATCTCCCCTCATGAATCTCCCCACTGTGAATCTCCCCCCTGTGAATCTCCCCCGCTGTAAATCCACCCCCGTAAATCTCCCCCCCTGTGAATCTCCCCCGCTGTGAAACTCCCCCTCCCGTGTATCTCCCCCCTGTGAAACTCCCCCTCCCGTGAATCTCCCCCCTGTGAACCTCCCCTCCGTGAATCTCCCCCCTGTGAATCTCCCCCCCTGTGAATCTCCCCCCCGTGAATCTCCCCACTGTGAATCTCCCCCGTCTGAATCTCCCCCACTGTGAATCTCCCCCCTGTGTATCTCCCCCCCTGTAAATCCACCCCCGTAAATCATCCCCCCTGTGAATCTTCCCCCTGTGCATCTCCCCTCTGTGAATCTCCCCCCGTGAATCTCCCCTCTGTGAATCTCCCCCGTGTATCTCCCCCCCGTGAATCTCGCCCCCTGTGAATCTCCCCCCGTGAATCTCCCCCCCGTGAATCACCCCCCCTGTGAATCTCCCACCCCCGTGAATCTCGCCCCCCGTGAATCTTCCCCGTGAGTCGCCCCCCCGTGGATCTCCCCAATGTGAACCTCCCCGCCGTGAATCGCCCCCCCGTGAATCTCCCCCTCCGTGAATCTCCCCCCCTGTGAATCTCCCCCCTGTGAATCTCCCCCCATGAATCTCCCCCCCATGAATCTCCCCCACTCTGAATCTCCCCTCCTGTGAATCTCCCCACTGTGAGTCTCCCCCCGTGAATGTCCCCCCTGTGAATCTGCCCCCTGTGAATCTCCCCTCTGTGAATCACCCCCTGTGAATCTCCCCCTGTGAATCTCCCCCCGTGTGAATCTCCCCTCTCTGAATCTCCCCCCTGTGAATCTCCTCCCCGTGAATCTCTCCCCTGTGAATCTCCCCTCTGTGAATCGCCACCCCTGTGAATCTACCCCCCTGTGAATCTCCCCAACCCGTGAATCTCCCCCCTGTGAATCTCCCCCCCGTGAATCTCCCCCTCTGTGAATCTCCCCATGTGTATCTCCCCCGTGAATCACCTCCCCTATGAATCTCCCCCACTGTGAATCTCCCCCACTGTGAATCTCCCCCCCTGTGAATCTCCCCACTGTGAATCTCCCCCCCTGTGAATCTCCCCCTGTGAATCTCCCCCCTGTGAATCTGCCCCCTGTGTACCTCCCCCCGTGAATCTCCCCCCTGTGAATCTCCCCCCCGTGAATCTCCCCCGTGAATCTCCCCCCCTGTGAATCTTCCCCTCTGTGAATCTCCCCCCGTGAATCTCCCCCTGTGAATCTCCCCCGTGAATCTCCCCATGTGAATCTCCCCCCTGTGAATCTCCCCTCCTGTGAATCTGCCCCCCGTGAATCTCCCCCCGTGAATCTCCCCCTGTGAATCTCTCCCCCTCTGAATCTCCCCCGTGAATCTCCCCCCGTGAATCTCCCCCCTCTGAATCTACCCCCTGTGAATCTCCCCCCGTGAATCTCCCCTCGTGAATCTCCCCACTGTGAAACTGCCCCCGTGAATCTCCCCCCTGTGAATCTCGCCCCCGTGAATCTCCCCACTGTGAATCTCCCCCCATGAATCTCCGCCCGTGAATCTCCCCCCTGTGAATCTCCCCCCGTGAATCTCCCCCCCTGTGAATCTCCCCCCCCGTGAATCTCGCCCCCCGTGAATGTTCCCCGTGAATCGCCCCCCCGTGAATCTCCCCAATGTGAATCTCCCCCCCGTGAATCGCCCCCCCGTGAATCGCCCCCTCCGTGAATCTCCCCCCCTGTGAATCTCCCCCCTGTGAATCTCCCCCCCATGAATCTCCCCCGTCTGAATCTCCCCTCCTGTGAATCTCCCCCCGTGAATCTCCCCCCTGTGAATCTGCCCTCTCTGAATCTCCCCCCTGTGAATGTCCCCTCTGTGAATCTCCCCCCCGTGAATCTCCCCTCTGTGAATCTCCCCCCTTTGAATCTCCTCCCCGTGAATCTCTCCCCTGTGAATCTCCCCTCTGTGAATCGCCACCCCTGTGTATCTCCCCCCCTGTGAATCTCCCCCCTGTGAATCTCCCCCCCGTGAAACTTCCCCTTGTGAATCTCCCCCCCTGTGAATCTCCCCCTCTGTGAATCTCCCCCCCGAATCTCCCACCCGTGAATCTTCCCTCCCCGTGAATCTCCCTCCCGTGAATCTCCCCCCTGTGAATCTCCCCCCTGTGAAACTCCCCCTCCCGTGAATCTCCCCCCTGTGAATCTCCCCCCTGTGAGTCTCCCCCCTGTGAACCTCGCCCCCGTGAATCTCCCCCCTGTGAATCTCCCCCCGTGAATCTCCCCACTGTGAATCTCCCCCCTGTGAATCTCCCCCGCTGTAAATCCACCCCCGTAAATCTCCCCCCCTGTGAATCTCCCCCGCTGTGAAACTCCCCCTCCCGTGAATCTCCCCCCTGTGAAACTCCCCCCCCGTGAATCTACCCCCTGTGAATCTCTCCCCCGTGAATCACCCCCCCTGTGAATCTCCCACCCCCGTGAATCTCGCCCCCGTGAATCTTCCCCGTGAGTCGCCGCCCCGTGAATCTCCCCAATGTGAATCTCCCCGCCGTGAATTGCACCCCCGTGAATCTCCCCCTCCATGAATCTCCCCCCCTGTGAATCTCCCCCCTGTGAATCTCCCCCCATGAATCTCCCCCCCATGAATCTCCCCCCTCTGAATCTCCCCCGCTGTGAATCTCCCCTCCTGTGAATCTCCCCACTGTGAGTCTCCCCCCGTGAATCTCCCCCCTGTGAATCTGCCCCCTGTGAATCTCCCCTCTGTGAATCACCCCCTGTGAATCTCCCCCTGTGAATCTCCCCCCGTGTGAATCCCCGCCCCTGTGAATCTCCCCTCTCTGAATCTCCCCCCTGTGAATGTCCCCTCTGTGAATCTCCCCCCCCGTGAATCTCCCCCCTGTGAATCTCCTCCCCGTGAATCTCTCCCCTGTGAATCTCCCCTCTGTGAATCGCCACCCCTGTGAATCTACCCCCCTGTGAATCTCCCCCCCCGTGAATCTCCCCCCTGTGAATCTCCCCCTGTGAAACTACCCCTTGTGAATCTCCCCCCGCTGTGAATCTCCCCCTCTGTGAATCTCCCCTCCCGAATCTCCCCCCTGTGAATCTCCCCCCGTGAATCTCCCCACGTGTATCTCCCCCGTGAATCACCTCCCCTGTGAATCTCCCCCCCTGAGGATCTCCCCCTGTGAATCTCCCCCCCTGTGAATCTCCCCCTGTGAATCTCCCCCCTGTGAATCTGCCCCCTGTGAACCTCCCCCCGTGAATCTCCCCCCTGTGAATCTCCCCCCCGTGAATCTCCCCCGTGAATCTCCCCCCCTGTGAATCTTCCCCTCTGTGAATCTCCCCCCCGTGAATCTACCCCTGTGAATCTCCCCCGTGAATCTCCCCACGTGAATCTCCCCCCTGTGAATCTCCCCCCCTGTGAATCTGCCCCCTGTGAATCTCCCCCCGTGAATCTCCCCCTGTGAATCTCTCCCCCTCTGAATCTCCCCCCTGTGAATCTCCCCCCGTGAATCTCCCCGCTCTGAATCTCCCCCCTGTGAATCTCCCCCCGTGAATCTCCCCTCGTGAATCTCCCCACTGTGAAACTCCCCCCGTGAATCTCCCCCCATGAATCTCCCCCCGTGAATCTCCCCCCGTGAATCTCCCCCCTGTGAATCTCCCCCCGTGAATCTCCCGCCCTGTGAATCTCCCCCCCCCGTGAATCGCCCCCCCGTGAATCTCCCCAATGTGAATCTGCCCCCCGTGAATCGCCCCCCCGTGAATCTCCCCCTCCGTGAATCTCCCCCCCTGTGAATCTCCCCCCTGTGAATCTCCCCCCGTGAATCTCCCCCCATGAATCTCCCCTCCTCTGAATCTCCCCTGCTGTGAATCTCCCCTCCTGTGAATCTCCCCACTGTGAGTCTCCCCCCGTGAATCTCCCCCCTGTAAATCTGCCCCCTGTGAATCTCCCCTCTGTGAATCACCCCCTGTGAATCTCCCCCTTTGAATCTCACCTCCTATGAATCTCCCCGCCCTGGGAATCTCCCCTCTCTGAATCTCCCCCCGTGAATCTCCCCTCTGTGAATCTCCCCACTGTGAATCTCCTCCCCGTGAATCTCTCCCCTGTGAATCTCCCCTCTGTGAATCGCCACCCCTGTGAATCTCCCCCCCTGTGAATCTCCCCCCCATGAATCTCCCCCCTGTGAATCTCCCCCCGTGAAACTTCCCCTTGTGAATCGCCCCCCCCTGTGAATCTCCCCCTCTGTGAATCTCCCCCCCGAATCTCCCCCCTGTGATTCTCCCCCCGTTAATCGCCCCACGTGTATCTCCCCCGTGAATCACCTCCCCTGTGAATCTCCCCCACTGTGAATCACCCCCCCTGTGAATCTCCCCCCCTGTGAATCTCCCCCCTGTGAATCTCCCCCCCTGTGAATCTCCTCCTGTGAATCTCCCCCCTGTGAATCTGCCCCCTGTGAACCTGCCCCCGTGAATCTCCCCCCTGTGAATCTCCCCCCCGTGAATCTCCCCCGTGAATCTCCCCCACTGTGAATCTTCCCCTCTGTGCATCTCCCCCCCGTGAATCTCCCCCTGTGAATCTCCCCCCTTGAATCTCCCCACGTGAACCTCCCCACTGTGAATCTCCCCACTGTGAATCTGCCCCCGTGAATCTCCCCCCGTGAATCTCCCCCTGTGAATCTCTCCCCCTCTGAATCTCCCCCCTGTGAATCTCCCCCCGTGAATCTCCCCCCTCTGAATCTCCCCCCTGTGAATCTCCCCCCGTGAATCTCCCCTCGTGAATCTCCCCACTGTGAAACTCCCCCGTGAATCTCCCCCCTGTGAAACTACCCCCCGTGAATCTCCCCCCTGTGAATCTCCCCCATGAATCTCCCCCCGTGAATCTCCCCCCTGTGAATCTCCCCCCGTGAATCTCCCCCAAGAATCTCCCCTCTGTGAATCTCCCCCCTGTGAATTTCCCCCCTGTGAATCTGCCCACCCAATGAATCTCACCCCCCACTGTGAATCTCCCCCCCCACTGTGAATCTCCCCCCCGTGAATCTCCCCCCTGTGAATCTCCCCCCTCGTGAATCTACCCCCCTGTGAATCTGCCCTGTGAATCTCCCCCTCCCGTGAAACTCCCCCTCCCGTGAATCTCGCCGCTGTGAAACTCCCCCGTGAATCTCCCTCCAGTGAATCTCCCCCTCCCGTGAAACTCCTCCTCCCGTGAATCTCCCCCTTGTGAATCTCCGCCCCTGTGAATCTACCCCCCCATGTATCTCGCCCCTGTGAATCTCCCCCCGTGAATCACCCCCCCTGTGAATCTCCCCCCGTGAATCTCGCCCCCCGTGAATCTCCCCCGTGAATCTCCCCCCCGTGAATCTCCACACTGTGTATCTCCCCCCGTGAATCGCCCCCCCGTGAATCTCCCCCTCCGTGAATCTCCCCACCGTGAATCTCCCCCCTGTGAATCTCCCCCCGTGAATCTCCCCCCCGTGAATCTCCCCACTGTGAATCTCCCCCTGTGAATCTCCCCCCTGTGAATCTCCCCCTCCCGTGAAACTCCCTCACTGTGAAACTCCCCCGTGAACCTCCCTCCAGTGAATCTCCCCCTCCCGTGAAACTCCTCCTCCCGTGAATCTCCCCCTTGTGAATCTCCCTCCTGTGAATCTACCCCCACCGTGAATCTCCCCCGCTGTGAAACTCCCCACTGTGAATCTCCTCCCCGTGAATCTCTCCCCTGTGAATCTCCCCTCTGTGAATCGCCACCCCTGTGAATCTCCCCCCCTGTGAATCTCCCCCCCCATGAATCTCCCCCCTGTGAATCTCCCCCCGTGAAACTTCCCCTTGTGAATCGCCCCCCCCTGTGAATCTCCCCCTCTGTGAATCTCCCCCCGAATCTCCCCCCTGTGATTCTCCCCCCGTTAATCGCCCCACGTGTATCTCCCCCGTGAATCACCTCCCCTGTGAATCTCCCCCACTGTGAATCACCCCCCCTGTGAATCTCCCCCCTGTGAATCTCCCCCCTGTGAATCTCCCCCCCTGTGAATCTCCTCCTGTGAATCTCCCCCCTGTGAATCTGCCCCCTGTGAACCTGCCCCCGTGAATCTCCCCCCTGTGAATCTCCCCCCCGTGAATCTCCCCCGTGAATCTCCCCCACTGTGAATCTTCCCCTCTGTGCATCTCCCCCCCGTGAATCTCCCCCTGTGAATCTCCCCCCTTGAATCTCCCCACGTGAACCTCCCCACTGTGAATCTCCCCCACTGTGAATCTGCCCCCCGTGAATCTCCCCCCGTGAATCTCCCCCTGTGAATCTCTCCCCCTCTGAATCTCCCCCCTGTGAATCTCCCCCCGTGAATCTCCCCCCTCTGAATCTCCCCCTGTGAATCTCCCCCCGTGAATCTCCCCTCGTGAATCTCCCCACTGTGAAACTCCCCCCGTGAATCTCCCCCCTGTGAAACTACCCCCCGTGAATCTCCCCCCTGTGAATCTCCCCCCGTGAATCTCCCCCCGTGAATCTCCCCCCTGTGAATCTCCCCCCGTGAATCTCCCCCCAAGAATCTCCCCTCTGTGAATCTCCCCCCTGTGAATTTCCCCCCTGTGAATCTGCCCACCCAATGAATCTCACCCCCCACTGTGAATCTCCCCCCCCACTGTGAATCTCCCCCCCGTGAATCTCCCCCCTGTGAATCTCCCCCCTCGTGAATCTACCCCCCTGTGAATCTGCCCTGTGAATTTCCCCCTCCCGTGAAACTCCCCCTCCCGTGAATCTCGCCGCTGTGAAACTCCCCCGTGAATCTCCCTCCAGTGAATCTCCCCCTCCCGTGAAACTCCTCCTCCCGTGAATCTCCCCCTTGTGAATCTCCGCCCCTGTGAATCTACCCCCCCATGTATCTCGCCCCTGTGAATCTCCCCCCCGTGAATCACCCCCCCTGTGAATCTCCCCCCCGTGAATCTCGCCCCCCGTGAATCTCCCCCGTGAATCTCCCCCCCGTGAATCTCCACACTGTGTATCTCCCCCCGTGAATCGCCCCCCCGTGAATCTCCCCCTCCGTGAATCTCCCCACCGTGAATCTCCCCCCTGTGAATCTCCCCCCGTGAATCTCCCCCCCGTGAATCTCCCCACTGTGAATCTCCCCCTGTGAATCTCCCCCCTGTGAATCTCCCCCTCCCGTGAAACTCCCTCACTGTGAAACTCCCCCGTGAACCTCCCTCCAGTGAATCTCCCCCTCCCGTGAAACTCCTCCTCCCGTGAATCTCCCCCTTGTGAATCTCCCTCCTGTGAATCTACCCCCACCGTGAATCTCCCCCGCTGTGAAACTCCCCCCCGTGAATCACCCCCACTGTGAATCGCCCCCCGTGAATCTCGCCCCCCATGAATCTCCCCCGTGAATCTCCCCCCCGTGAATCTCCCCACTGTGAATCTCCCCCCCGTGAATCGCCCCCCCTTGAATCTCCCCCTCCGTGAATCTCCCCACCTGTGAATCTCCCCCCTGTGAATCTCCCCCCGTGAATCTCCCCCCCTGTGAATCTCCCCGCTGTGAATCTCCCCCCGTGAGTCTCCCCCCGTGAATCTCCCCCCTGTGAATTTCCCCCCTGTGAATCTCCCCCCTGTGAATCTCCCCTCTGTGAATCACCCTCCTGTGAATCTCCCCCTGTAAATCTACCCCCCTGTGAATCTCCCCCCCGTGAATCTACCCCCCTGTGAATCTCCCCCCTGTGAATGTCCCCTCTGTGAATCTCCCCGCCGTGAATCTCCCCCCTGTGAATCTCCTCCCCGTGAATCTCCCCCCTGTGAATCTCCCCTCTGTGAATCTCCCCCCTGTGAATCTCCCCCCTGTGAATCTCCCCCCCTGTGAATCTCCCCCCTGTGAATCTCGCCCCCGTGAATCACCCCCCCGTGAATCTCCCCCACTGTGAATCTCCCCCCGTGAATCTCCCCACGTGTATCTCCCCCGTGAATCACCTCCCCTGTGAATCTCCCCCACTGTGAATCACCCCCCCTGTGAATCTCCCCCCCTGTGAATCTCCCCCCTGTGAATCTCCCCCCCTGTGAATCTCCCCCTGTGAATCACCCCCCTGTGAATCTGCCCCCTGTGAACCTGCCCCCGTGAATCTCCCTCCTGTGAATCTCCCCCCCGTGAATCTCCCCCGTGAATCTCCCCCCCTGTGAATCTTCCCCTCTGTGAATCTCCCCCCCGTGAATCTCCCCCTGTGAATCTCCCCCCGTGAATCTCCCCACGTGAATCACCTCCCCTGTGAATCTCCCCCACTGTGAATCACCCCCCCTGTGAATCTCCCCCCCTGTGAATCTCCCCCCTGTGAATCTCCCCCCCTGTGAATCTCCCCCTGTGAATCACCCCCCTGTGAATCTGCCCCCTGTGAACCTGCCCCCGTGAATCTCCCTCCTGTGAATCTCCCCCCCGTGAATCTCCCCCGTGAATCTCCCCCCCTGTGAATCTTCCCCTCTGTGAATCTCCCCCCCGTGAATCTCCCCCTGTGAATCTCCCCCCGTGAATCTCCCCACGTGAATCTCCCCCCTGTGGATCTCCCCCACTGTGAATCTGCCCCCCGTGAATCTCCCCCCGTGAATCTCCCCCTGTGAATCTCTCCCCCTCTGAATCTCCCCCCTGTGAATCTCCCCCCGTGAATCTCCCCCCTCTGAATCTCCCCCTGTGAATCTCCCCCCGTGAATCTCCCCTCGTGAATCTCCCCACTGTGAAACTCCCCCCGTGAATCTCCCCACTGTGAATCTACCCCCCGTGTATCTCCCCCCTATGAATCTCCCCCCATGAATCTCCCCCCGTGAATCTCCCCCCTGTGAATCTCCCCCCGTGAATCTCCCCCCAAGAATCTCCCCTCTGTGGATCTCCCCCCTGTGAATTTCCCCCCTGTGAATCTGCCCACCCTGTGAATCTCCCCCCCCACTTTGAATCTCCCCCCCCACTGTGAATCTCCACCCCGTGAATCTCCCCCCTGTGAATCTCCCCCTGTGAATCTCCCCCCCTGTGAATCTACCCTCTCTGAATCTCCCCGCTGTGAATCTCCCCTCTGTGAATCTCCCCCCTGTGAATCTCCTCCCCGTGAATCTCTCCCCTGTGAATCTCCCCTCTGTGAATCGCCACCCCTGTGAATCTACCCCCCTGTGAATCTCCCCCCCCGTGAATCTCCCCCCTGTGAATCTCCCCCCCATGAATCTCCCCCTCTGTGAATCTCCCCTCCCGATTCTCCCCCCTGTGAATCTCCCCCCGTGAATCTCCCCACGTGTATCTCCCCCGTGAATCACCTCCCCTGTGAATCTCCCCCATTGTGAATCTCCCCCACTGTGAATCTCCCCCCCTGTGAATCTCCCCCCTGTGAATCTCCCCCCGTGAATCTCCCCCTGTGAATCTCCCCCCTGTGAATCTGCCCCGTGAACCTCCCCCCGTGAATCTCCCTCCTGTGAATCTCCCCCCGTGAATCTCCCCCGTGAATCTCCCCCCCTGTGAATCGTCCCCTCTGTGAATCTCCCCCCCGTGAATCTCCCCCTGTGAATCTCCCCCGTGAATCTCCCCACGTGAATCTCCCCCCTGTGAATCTCCCCACCTGTGAATCTGCCCCCCGTGAATCTCACACCGTGAATCTCCCCCTGTGAATCTCTCCCCCTCTGAATCTCCCCCGTGAATCTCCCCCGTGAATCTCCCCCCTCTGAATCTCCCCCCTGTGAATCTACCCCCGTGAATCTCCCCTCGTGAATCTCCCCACTGTGAAACTCCCCCCGTGAATCTCCCCCCTGTGAATCTCGCCCCCGTGAATCTCCCCCCTGTGAATCTCCCCCCATGAATCTCCCCCCGTGAATCTCCCCCCTGTGAATCTCCCCCCGTGAATCTCCCCCCCTGTGAATCTCCCCCCCCGTGAATCTCGCCCCCCGTGAATGTTCCCCGTGAATCGCCCCCCCGTGAATCTCCCCAATGTGAATCTCCCCCCCGTGAATCGCCCCCCCGTGAATCTCCCCCTCCGTGAATCTCCCCCCCTGTGAATCTCCCCCCCCGTGAATCTCGCCCCCCGTGAATGTTCCCCGTGAATCGCCCCCCCGTGAATCTCCCCAATGTGAATCTCCCCCCCGTGAATCGCCCCCCCGTGAATCTCCCCCTCCGTGAATCTCCCCCCCATGAATCTCCCCCCATCTGAATCTCCCCCACTGTGGATCTCCCCTCCTGTGAATCTCCCCCCGCGAATCTCCCCCCTGTGAATCTGCCCCCTGTGAATCTCCCCTCTGTGAATCACCCCCTGTGAATCTCCCCCTGTGAATCTCCCCCCCTGTGAATATCCCCCCCTGTGAATCTCCCCTCTCTGAATCTCCCCCCTGTGAATGTCCCCTCTGTGAATCTCCCCCCCGTGAATCTCCCCTCTGTGAATCTCCCCCCTGTGAATCTCCTCCCAGTGAATCTCTCCCCTGTGAATCTGCCCCCTCTGAACCTCCCCCCGTGAATCTCCCCTCTGTGAATCTCCCCCGTGAATCTCCCCACAGTGAATCTCCCCCCCTGTGAATCTCCCCCCGTGAATCTCCCCCCTGTGAATCTACCCCCTGTGAATCTGCCCCCTGTGAATCTCCCCTCTGTGAATCAACCCCCTGTGAATTTCCCCCCTGTGAATCTCCCCACTGTGAATCACCCCCCCGTGAATCTCCCCACTGTGAAACTCCCCCCGTGAAATTGCCCCCGTGAAACTCCCCCACTGTGAAATTCCCCACATGGAAATCCCCCGTGAATCTCCCCGCTGTGAATCTCACCCTCCCGTGAAACTCCCATGAAAATCCCCCGTGAATCTCCCCCCTGTGAACCTCCCCCTCCCGTGAAACTCCCTCACTGTGAAACTCCCCCGTGAATCTCCCTCCAGTGAATCTCCCCCTCCCGTGAATCTCCCCCTTGTGAATCTCCCCCCCTGTGAATCTACGCCCCCCGTGAATCTACCCCCCTGTGAATCTCCCCTCTGTGAATCTCCCCCTCCCGTGAAACTCCCCCTCCCGTGAATCTCGCCGCTGTGAATCTCCCCCCCGTGAATCTCCCCCTCGTGAATCTCCCCTCCCCGTGAATCTCCCTCCCGTGAATTTCCCCCCTGTGAATCTCCCCCGTGAATCTCCCCCCCGTGAATCTCCCCCCCGTGAATCTCCCCACTGTGAATCTCCCCCCCGTGAATCTCCCCCCCGTGAATCGCCCCCCTGTGAATCTGCCCCCTGTGAACCTCCACCGTGAATCTCCCCTCTGTGAATCTCCCCCATGAATCTCCCCACCGTGAATCTCCCCCCCTGTGAATCTCCCCCCCTGTGAATCTCCCCCCGTTAATCTCACCCCTGTGAATCTCCCCACTGTGAATCTGCCCCTGTGAATCTCCCCTCTGTGAATCACCCTCCTGTGAATCTCCCCCTGTGAATCTCCCCCCCTGTGAATCTTCCCCCCGTGAATCTCCCCCCCTGTGAATCTCCCCCCTGTGAATCTGCCCCCCTGTGAATCTCCCCCTGTGAATCTCCCCCCTGTGAATCTCCCCCCAGTGAATCACCCCCTTGTGAATCTCCCCCACTGTGAATCTCCCCCTCTGTGAATCTCCCCCCCTGTGAATCTCCCCCTCCACTGTGAATCTCCCCCCGCACTGTGAATCTCCCCACCGTGAATCTCCCCCTCCCGTGAAACTCCCCCTCCCGTGAATCTCGCCGCTGTGAATCTCCCCCCCGTTAATCTCGCCCCCGTGAATCTCCCCTCCCCGTGAATCTCCCTCCCGTGAATCTCCGCCCTGTGAATCTCCCCCCTGTGAAACTCCCCCTCCCGTGAATCTCCCCCCTGTGAATCTCCCCCCTGTGAATCTCCCCCCCTGTGAACCTCCCCCCCGTGAATCTCCCCCCTGTGAATCTCCCCCCCTGTGAATCTCCCCCCGTGAATCTACCCACTGTGAATCTCCCCGCTGTGAATCTCATCCCCTGTGAATCTCCCCACTGTGTATCTCCCCCCCTATAATTCCACCCCCGTAAATCTCCCCCCCTGTGAATCTTCCCCCTGTGCATCTCCCCTCTGTAAATCTCCCCCCGTGAATCTCCCTTCTGTGAATCTCCCCCGCGAATCTCCCCCCCGTGAATCTCCCCCACTGTGAATCTCCCCCTGTGAATCTCCCCCCTGTGAATCTCCCCCCTGTGAATCTGCCCCCTGTGAATCTCCCCTCTGTGAATCACCCCCCCTGTGAATCTCCCCACTGTGGATCTCCCCCCTGTGAATCTCCCCCCCGTGAATCTCCCCCCTGTGAAACTCCCCCCGTGAAATTGCCCCCGTGAAACTCCCCCACTGTGAAACTCCCCACATGGAAATCCCTCGTGAATCTCCCCGCTGTGAATCTCACCCTCCCGTGAAACTCCCATGAAAATCCCCCGTGAATCTCCCCGCTGTGAATCTCCCCCTTCCGTGAAACTCCCTCACTGTGAAACTGCCCCGTGAATCTCCCTCCAGTGAATCTCCCCCTCCCGTGAAACTCCTCCTCCCGTGAATCTCCCCCTTATGAATCTCCCCCACTGTGAAACTACCCCCCCCGTGAATCTCCCCCCTGTGAATCTCCCCCCCCGTGAATCACGCCCCCTGTAAATGTCCCCCCCTGTGAATCTCGCCCCCCCGTGAATCTCCCCCGTGAATCTCCCCCCGTGAATCTCCCCACTGTGAATCTCCCCCACCGTGAATCGCCCCCCCGTGAATCTCCCCCTCCGTGAATCTCCCCCCCTGTGAATCTCCCCGCTGTGAATCTCCCCCCGTGAATCTCGCCTCCTGTGAATCTCCCCGCTGTGAATCTCCCCCCCTGTGAATCTCCCCGCTGTGAGTCTCCCCGCATGAATCTACCCCCTGTGAATCTCCCCCTGTGAATTTCCCCTCTGTGAATCACACCCCTGTGAATCTCCCCCTGTGAATCTCCCCCCCTGTGAATCTCCCCCCCGTGAATCTCCCCCCCTGTAAATCTCCCCCCTGTGAATCTCCCCCCCTGTGAATGTCCCCTCTGTGAATCTCCCCCCCGTGAATCTCCCCTCTGTGAATCTCCCCTGTGAATCTCCTCCCCGTGAATCTCCCCCCTGTGAATCGCCCCTCTGTGAATCTCCCCACTGTGAATCGCCCCCCTGTGAATCTCCACCCCTGTGAATCTCCCCCCTGTGAATCTCCCCCCCGTGAATCTCCCCGCTGTGAATCTCCCCACCGTGAATCTCCCCCTTGTGAATCTCCCCCCACCGTGAATCTCCCCCTCTGTGAATCTCCCCCCTGTGAATCTCCCCCCTGTGAATCTCCCCCACTGTGAATCTCCCCACGTGAATCTCCCCCGTGAATCTCCTCCCCTTTGAATCTCCCCCCCTGTGAACATCCCCCCGTGAATCTCCCCCCCTGTGAATCTCCCCCCGTGAAACTCCCCCCTGTGAATCTCCCCCCTGTGAATCTGCCCCCTGTGAAACTCCCCTCTGTGAATCACCCCCCCGTGAATCTCCCCCCTGTGAATCTCCCCCCCGTGAATCTCCGCCCTGTGAATCTCGCCCCCTGTGAATCTCCCCCGGGAATCTCCCCCCCGTGAATCTCCCCCTTGTGAATCTCCCCCCTGTGAATCTGCCCCCTCTGAACCTCCCCCCGTGAATCTCCCCCCAGCGAATCTCCCCCCCGTGAACCTCCCCACTGTGAATCTCCCCCCTCTGTGAATCTTCCACTCTGTGAATCTCCCCCCCGTGAATCTCCCCATCTGAATCTCCCCCCATGAATCTCCCCCTGTGAATCTCCCCCCCTGTGAATCTGCCCCCCGTGAATCTCCCCCATGAATCTCCCCCCGTTTATCTCCCCGCTGTGAATCTCCCCCCGTGAATCTCCCCCCAAGAATCTCCCCTCTGTGAATCTCCCCCCTGTGAATCTCCCCCCTGTGAATCTGCCCACCCTGTGAATCTGCCCCCCGCTGTGAATCTCCCCCACTGTGAATCTCCCACCCCCTGTGAATGTCCCCCCTGTGAATCTCACCACTGTGAATCTCCCCCCTGTGAATCTCCACCCTCTGAATTTCCCCCCGTGAATCTCCCCCCCCGTGAATCTCCCCCCCTGTGAATCTCCACCCTTGAATCTCCCCCCCGTGAATCCCCCCCCTGTGAATCTCCCCCCTGTAAATCTCCCCCACTGTGAATCTCCCCCCCTGTGAATCTCCCCCCTGTGAATCACCCCCACTGTGAATCTCCCCCCCTGTGAATCTCCCCCCTGTGAATCACCCCCCCCGTGAATCTACCCCCCTGTGAATCTCCCCTCTGTGAATCTCCCCTCTGTGAATCGCCCCCTCCCGTGAAACTCCCCCTCCCGTGAATCTCGCCGTTGTGAATCTCCCACCCCCGTGAATCTCCCCCCCGTGAATCTCCCCTCCCCGTGAACCTCCCTCCCGTGAATTTCCCCCCTGTGAATCTCCCCGCTGTGAAACTCCCCCTCCCGTGAATCTCCCCCCGTGAATCTCACCCCTGTGAATCTCCCCCCCTGTGTACCTCCCCCCCGTGAATCTCCCCCGTGAATCTCCCCCCCGTGAATCTCCCCCCCCGTGAATCTCCCCACTGTGAATCTCCCCACTGTGAATCTCCCCCCCTGTGAGTCTCCCCCCTGTGTATCTCCCCCCCTGTAAATCCACACCCGTAAATCTACCCCCCTGTGAATCGTCCCCCTGTACATCTCCCCTCTGTGAATCTCCCCCCGTGAATCTCCCCCCCTGTGAATCTCCCCCTCTGTGAATCTCCCCCCTGTGAATCTGCCCCATGTGAATCTCCCCTCTGTGAATCACCCCCCCTGTGAATCACCCTCCTGTGAATTTCCCCCCTGTGAATCTACCCACCGTGAATCTCCCCCCTGTAAAACGCCCCCCGTGAAATTGCCCCCGTGAAACTCCCCCACTGTGAAACTCCCCACATGGAAACCCCCCGTGAATCTCCCCGCTGTGAATCTCACGCTCCCGTGAAACTCCCATGAAAATCCCCCGTGAATCTCCCCCCGTGAATCTCCCCCTCCCGTGAAACTCCCTCACTGTGAAACTCCCCCGTGAATCTCCCTCCAGTGAATCCCCCCCTCCCGTGAAACTCCTCCGCCCCTGAATCTCCCCCATGTGAATCTCCCTCCTGTGAATCTACCCCCCCGTGAATCTCCACCCTGTGAATCTCCCCCCACCTTGAATCACCCCCCCTGTGAATCTCCCCCCCTGTGAATCTTGCCCCCCGTGAATCTCCCCCGTGAATCTCCCCCCCGTGAATCTCCCCACTGTGAATCTCCCCCCAGTGAATCGCCCCCCCGTGAATCTCCCCCTCCGTGAATCTCCCCCCCTGTGAATCTCCACCCTGTGAATCTCCCCCCCTGTGAATCTCCCCGCTGTGAATCTCCCCCCCTGTGAATCTCCCCCCTGTGAGTCTCCCCCCGTGAATCTCCCCCCTGTGAATCTCCCCCCTGTGAATCTCCCCTCTGTGAATCACCCCCCCTGTGAATCTCCCCCTGTGAATCTCCCCCCTGTGAATCTCCCCCCTGTGAATCTCCCCTCTGTGAATCACCCCCCTGTGAATCTCCCCCCCTGTGAATCTCCCCTCTGTGAATCTCCCCCCTGTGAATCTCCCCCCGTGAATCTCCCCCCTCTGAATCTCCCCCCCATGGATCTCCCCCCGTGAATCTCCCCCCGTGAATCTCCCCACGGTGAATCTCCCCCCGTGAATCTCCCTTCTGTGAATCTCCCCCGAGAATCTCCCCCCCGTGAATCTCCCCCCCTGTGAATCTCCACCCCGTGAATCTCCCCCATGAATCTCCCCCCGTTTATCTCCCCCCTGTGAATCTCCCCCCGTGAATCTCCCCCCAAGAATCTCCCCTCTGTGAATCTCCCCCCTGTGAATCTCCCCCCTGTGAATCTGCCCACCCTGTGAATCTCCCCCCCCACTGTGAATCTCCCCCCGCACTGTGAAACTCCCCCCCGTGAATCTCGCCCTTGTGAATCTCCCCCCCGTGAATCTCCCCCCTGTGAATCTCCCCCCTGTGAATCTGCCCCCCCCTGTGAATCTCCCCCACTGTGAATCTCCCACCCCCTCTGAATGTCCCCCCTGTGAATCTCCCCACCGTGAATCTCCCCCCTGTGAATCTCCACCCTCTGAATTTCCCCCCGTGAATCTCCCCCCCCTGTGAATCACCCCCCCTGTGAATCTCCACCCTTGAATCTCCCCCCCGTGAATCTCCCCCCCTGTGAATCTCCCCCCTGTGAATCTCCCCCACTGTGAATCTCCCCCCCTGTGAATCTCCCCCCTGTGAATCACCCCCACTGTGAATCTCCCCCCCTATGAATCTCCCCCCTGTGAATCTCCCCCCGCCGTGAATCTACCCCCCTGTGAATCTCCCCTCTGTGAATCTCCCCTCTGTGAATCTCCCCCTCCCGTGAAACTCCCCCTCCCGTGAATCTCGCCGTTGTGAATCTCCCCCCCCGTGAATCTCCCCCCCGTGAATCTCCCCTCCCCGTGAACCTCCCTCCCGTGAATTTCCCCCCTGTGAATCTCCCCCCGTGAATCTCCCCCCCTGTGAATCTCCCCGCTGTGAATCTCCCCCCGTGAGTCTCCCCCCGTGAATCTCCCCCCTGTGAATTTCCCCCCTGTGAATCTCCCCCCTGTGAATCTCCCCTCTGTGAATCACCCTCCTGTGAATCTCCCCCTGTAAATCTACCCCCCTGTGAATCTCCCCCCCGTGAATCTACCCCCCTGTGAATCTCCCCCCTGTGAATGTCCCCTCTGTGAATCTCCCCGCCGTGAATCTCCCCCCTGTGAATCTCCTCCCCGTGAATCTCCCCCCTGTGAATCTCCCCTCTGTGAATCTCCCCCCTGTGAATCTCCCCCCTGTGAATCTCCCCCCCTGTGAATCTCCCCCCTGTGAATCTCGCCCCCGTGAATCACCCCCCCGTGAATCTCCCCCACTGTGAATCTCCCCCCGTGAATCTCCCCACGTGTATCTCCCCCGTGAATCACCTCCCCTGTGAATCTCCCCCACTGTGAATCACCCCCCCTGTGAATCTCCCCCCCTGTGAATAATCTCCCTCCTGTGAATCTCCCCCCGTGAATCTCCCCCGTGAATCTCCCCCCCTGTGAATCTTCCCCTCTGTGAATCTCCCCCCCGTGAATCTCCCCCTGTGAATCTCCCCCCGTGAATCTCCCCACGTGAATCTCCCCCCTGTGGATCTCCCCACTGTGAATCTGCCCCCCGTGAATCTCCCCCCGTGAATCTCCCCCTGTGAATCTCTCCCCCTCTGAATCTCCCCCTGTGAATCTCCCCCCGTGAATCTCCCCCTCTGAATCTCCCCCTGTGAATCTCCCCCCGTGAATCTCCCCTCGTGAATCTCCCCACTGTGAAACTCCCCCCGTGAATCTCCCCACTGTGAATCTACCCCCCGTGTATCTCCCCCCTATGAATCTCCCCCCATGAATCTCCCCCCGTGAATCTCCCCCCTGTGAATCTCCCCCCGTGAATCTGCCCCCAAGAATCTCCCCTCTGTGGATCTCCCCCCTGTGAATTTCCCCCCTGTGAATCTGCCCACCCTGTGAATCTCCCCCCCCACTTTGAATCTCCCCCCCCACTGTGAATCTCCACCCCGTGAATCTCCCCCCTGTGAATCTCCCCCTGTGAATCTCCCCCCTGTGAATCTACCCTCTCTGAATCTCCCCGCTGTGAATCTCCCCTCTGTGAATCTCCCCCCTGTGAATCTCCTCCCCGTGAATCTCTCCCCTGTGAATCTCCCCTCTGTGAATCGCCACCCCTGTGAATCTACCCCCCTGTGAATCTCCCCCCCCGTGAATCTCCCCCCTGTGAATCTCCCCCCATGAATCTCCCCCTCTGTGAATCTCCCCTCCCGATTCTCCCCCCTGTGAATCTCCCCCCGTGAATCTCCCCACGTGTATCTCCCCCGTGAATCAGCTCCCCTGTGAATCTCCCCCATTGTGAATCTCCCCCACTGTGAATCTCCCCCCTGTGAATCTCCCCCCTGTGAATCTCCCCCCGTGAATCTCCCCCTGTGAATCTCCCCCCTGTGAATCTGCCCCGTGAACCTCCCCCCGTGAATCTCCCTCCTGTGAATCTCCCCCGTGAATCTCCCCCGTGAATCTCCCCCCCTGTGAATCGTCCCCTCTGTGAATCTCCCCCCCGTGAATCTCCCCCTGTGAATCTCCCCCGTGAATCTCCCACGTGAATCTCCCCCCTGTGAATCTCCCCACCTGTGAATCTGCCCCCCGTGAATCTCACACCGTGAATCTCCCCTGTGAATCTCTCCCCCTCTGAATCTCCCCCGTGAATCTCCCCCGTGAATCTCCCCCCTCTGAATCTCCCCCCTGTGAATCTACCCCCGTGAATCTCCCCTCGTGAATCTCCCCACTGTGAAACTCCCCCCGTGAATCTCCCCCCTGTGAATCTCGCCCCCGTGAATCTCCCCCCTGTGAATCTCCCCCATGAATCTCCCCCCGTGAATCTCCCCCCTGTGAATCTCCCCCGTGAATCTCCCCCCCTGTGAATCTCCCCCCCCGTGAATCTCGCCCCCCGTGAATGTTCCCCGTGAATCGCCCCCCCGTGAATCTCCCCAATGTGAATCTCCCCCCGTGAATCGCCCCCCCGTGAATCTCCCCCTCCGTGAATCTCCCCCCCTGTGAATCTCCCCCCCCGTGAATCTCGCCCCCCGTGAATGTTCCCCGTGAATCGCCCCCCCGTGAATCTCCCCAATGTGAATCTCCCCCCCGTGAATCGCCCCCCGTGAATCTCCCCCTCCGTGAATCTCCCCCCCATGAATCTCCCCCCATCTGAATCTCCCCCACTGTGGATCTCCCCTCCTGTGAATCTCCCCCCGCGAATCTCCCCCCTGTGAATCTGCCCCTGTGAATCTCCCCTCTGTGAATCACCCCCTGTGAATCTCCCCCTGTGAATCTCCCCCCCTGTGAATATCCCCCCCTGTGAATCTCCCCTCTCTGAATCTCCCCCCTGTGAATGTCCCCTCTGTGAATCTCCCCCCCGTGAATCTCCCCTCTGTGAATCTCCCCCCTGTGAATCTCCTCCCAGTGAATCTCTCCCCTGTGAATCTGCCCCCTCTGAACCTCCCCCCGTGAATCTCCCCTCTGTGAATCTCCCCCGTGAATCTCCCCACAGTGAATCTCCCCCCCTGTGAATCTCCCCCCGTGAATCTCCCCCCTGTGAATCTACCCCCTGTGAATCTGCCCCCTGTGAATCTCCCCTCTGTGAATCAACCCCCTGTGAATTTCCCCCCTGTGAATCTCCCCACTGTGAATCACCCCCCCGTGAATCTCCCCACTGTGAAACTCCCCCCGTGAAATTGCCCCCGTGAAACTCCCCCACTGTGAAATTCCCCACATGGAAATCCCCCGTGAATCTCCCCGCTGTGAATCTCACCCTCCCGTGAAACTCCCATGAAAATCCCCCGTGAATCTCCCCCCTGTGAACCTCCCCCTCCCGTGAAACTCCCTCACTGTGAAACTCCCCCGTGAATCTCCCTCCAGTGAATCTCCCCCTCCCGTGAATCTCCCCCTTGTGAATCTCCCCCCCTGTGAATCTACGCCCCCCGTGAATCTACCCCCCTGTGAATCTCCCTCTGTGAATCTCCCCCTCCCGTGAAACTCCCCCTCCCGTGAATCTCGCCGCTGTGAATCTCCCCCCCGTGAATCTCCCCCTCGTGAATCTCCCCTCCCCGTGAATCTCCCTCCCGTGAATTTCCCCCCTGTGAATCTCCCCCGTGAATCTCCCCCCCGTGAATCTCCCCCCCGTGAATCTCCCCACTGTGAATCTCCCCCCCGTGAATCTCCCCCCCGTGAATCGCCCCCCTGTGAATCTGCCCCCTGTGAACCTCCACCGTGAATCTCCCCTCTGTGAATCTCCCCCATGAATCTCCCCACCGTGAATCTCCCCCCCTGTGAATCTCCCCCCTGTGAATCTCCCCCCGTTAATCTCACCCCTGTGAATCTCCCCACTGTGAATCTGCCCCTGTGAATCTCCCCTCTGTGAATCACCCTCCTGTGAATCTCCCCCTGTGAATCTCCCCCCCTGTGAATCTTCCCCCCGTGAATCTCCCCCCCTGTGAATCTCCCCCCTGTGAATCTGCCCCCCTGTGAATCTCCCCTGTGAATCTCCCCCCTGTGAATCTCCCCCCAGTGAATCACCCCCTTGTGAATCTCCCCCACTGTGAATCTCCCCCTCTGTGAATCTCCCCCCCTGTGAATCTCCCCCTCCACTGTGAATCTCCCCCCGCACTGTGAATCTCCCCACCGTGAATCTCCCCCTCCCGTGAAACTCCCCCTCCCGTGAATCTCGCCGCTGTGAATCTCCCCCCCGTTAATCTCGCCCCCGTGAATCTCCCCTCCCCGTGAATCTCCCTCCCGTGAATCTCCGCCCTGTGAATCTCCCCCCTGTGAAACTCCCCCTCCCGTGAATCTCCCCCCTGTGAATCTCCCCCCTGTGAATCTCCCCCCCTGTGAACCTCCCCCCCGTGAATCTCCCCCCTGTGAATCTCCCCCCCTGTGAATCTCCCCCCGTGAATCTACCCACTGTGAATCTCCCCGCTGTGAATCTCATCCCCTGTGAATCTCCCCACTGTGTATCTCCCCCCCTATAATTCCACCCCCGTAAATCTCCCCCCCTGTGAATCTTCCCCCTGTGCATCTCCCCTCTGTAAATCTCCCCCCGTGAATCTCCCTTCTGTGAATCTCCCCCGCGAATCTCCCCCCCGTGAATCTCCCCCACTGTGAATCTCCCCCTGTGAATCTCCCCCCTGTGAATCTCCCCCCTGTGAATCTGCCCCCTGTGAATCTCCCCTCTGTGAATCACCCCCCCTGTGAATCTCCCCACTGTGGATCTCCCCCCTGTGAATCTCCCCCCCGTGAATCTCCCCCCTGTGAAACTCCCCCCGTGAAATTGCCCCCGTGAAACTCCCCCACTGTGAAACTCCCCACATGGAAATCCCTCGTGAATCTCCCCGCTGTGAATCTCACCCTCCCGTGAAACTCCCATGAAAATCCCCCGTGAATCTCCCCGCTGTGAATCTCCCCCTTCCGTGAAACTCCCTCACTGTGAAACTGCCCCGTGAATCTCCCTCCAGTGAATCTCCCCCTCCCGTGAAACTCCTCCTCCCGTGAATCTCCCCCTTATGAATCTCCCCCACTGTGAAACTACCCCCCCCGTGAATCTCCCCCCTGTGAATCTCCCCCCCCGTGAATCACGCCCCCTGTAAATGTCCCCCCCTGTGAATCTCGCCCCCCCGTGAATCTCCCCCGTGAATCTCCCCCCGTGAATCTCCCCACTGTGAATCTCCCCCACCGTGAATCGCCCCCCCGTGAATCTCCCCCTCCGTGAATCTCCCCCCCTGTGAATCTCCCCGCTGTGAATCTCCCCCCGTGAATCTCGCCTCCTGTGAATCTCCCCGCTGTGAATCTCCCCCCCTGTGAATCTCCCCGCTGTGAGTCTCCCCGCATGAATCTACCCCCTGTGAATCTCCCCCTGTGAATTTCCCCTCTGTGAATCACACCCCTGTGAATCTCCCCCTGTGAATCTCCCCCCCTGTGAATCTCCCCCCCGTGAATCTCCCCCCCTGTAAATCTCCCCCCTGTGAATCTCCCCCCCTGTGAATGTCCCCTCTGTGAATCTCCCCCCCGTGAATCTCCCCTCTGTGAATCTCCCCTGTGAATCTCCTCCCCGTGAATCTCCCCCCTGTGAATCGCCCCTCTGTGAATCTCCCCACTGTGAATCGCCCCCCTGTGAATCTCCACCCCTGTGAATCTCCCCCCTGTGAATCTCCCCCCCGTGAATCTCCCCGCTGTGAATCTCCCCACCGTGAATCTCCCCCTTGTGAATCTCCCCCCACCGTGAATCTCCCCCTCTGTGAATCTCCCCCCTGTGAATCTCCCCCCTGTGAATCTCCCCCACTGTGAATCTCCCCACGTGAATCTCCCCCGTGAATCTCCTCCCCTTTGAATCTCCCCCCCTGTGAACATCCCCCCGTGAATCTCCCCCCCTGTGAATCTCCCCCCGTGAAACTCCCCCCTGTGAATCTCCCCCCTGTGAATCTGCCCCCTGTGAAACTCCCCTCTGTGAATCACCCCCCCGTGAATCTCCCCCCTGTGAATCTCCCCCCCGTGAATCTCCGCCCTGTGAATCTCGCCCCCTGTGAATCTCCCCCGGGAATCTCCCCCCCGTGAATCTCCCCCTTGTGAATCTCCCCCCTGTGAATCTGCCCCCTCTGAACCTCCCCCCGTGAATCTCCCCCCAGCGAATCTCCCCCCCGTGAACCTCCCCACTGTGAATCTCCCCCCTCTGTGAATCTTCCACTCTGTGAATCTCCCCCCCGTGAATCTCCCCATCTGAATCTCCCCCCATGAATCTCCCCCTGTGAATCTCCCCCCCTGTGAATCTGCCCCCCGTGAATCTCCCCCATGAATCTCCCCCCGTTTATCTCCCCGCTGTGAATCTCCCCCCGTGAATCTCCCCCCAAGAATCTCCCCTCTGTGAATCTCCCCCCTGTGAATCTCCCCCCTGTGAATCTGCCCACCCTGTGAATCTGCCCCCCGCTGTGAATCTCCCCCACTGTGAATCTCCCACCCCCTGTGAATGTCCCCCCTGTGAATCTCACCACTGTGAATCTCCCCCCTGTGAATCTCCACCCTCTGAATTTCCCCCCGTGAATCTCCCCCCCCGTGAATCTCCCCCCCTGTGAATCTCCACCCTTGAATCTCCCCCCCGTGAATCCCCCCCCTGTGAATCTCCCCCCTGTAAATCTCCCCCACTGTGAATCTCCCCCCCTGTGAATCTCCCCCCTGTGAATCACCCCCACTGTGAATCTCCCCCCCTGTGAATCTCCCCCCTGTGAATCACCCCCCCCGTGAATCTACCCCCCTGTGAATCTCCCCTCTGTGAATCTCCCCTCTGTGAATCGCCCCCTCCCGTGAAACTCCCCCTCCCGTGAATCTCGCCGTTGTGAATCTCCCACCCCCGTGAATCTCCCCCCCGTGAATCTCCCCTCCCCGTGAACCTCCCTCCCGTGAATTTCCCCCCTGTGAATCTCCCCGCTGTGAAACTCCCCCTCCCGTGAATCTCCCCCCGTGAATCTCACCCCTGTGAATCTCCCCCCCTGTGTACCTCCCCCCCGTGAATCTCCCCCGTGAATCTCCCCCCCGTGAATCTCCCCCCCCGTGAATCTCCCCACTGTGAATCTCCCCACTGTGAATCTCCCCCCCTGTGAGTCTCCCCCCTGTGTATCTCCCCCCCTGTAAATCCACACCCGTAAATCTACCCCCCTGTGAATCGTCCCCCTGTACATCTCCCCTCTGTGAATCTCCCCCCGTGAATCTCCCCCCCTGTGAATCTCCCCCTCTGTGAATCTCCCCCCTGTGAATCTGCCCCATGTGAATCTCCCCTCTGTGAATCACCCCCCCTGTGAATCACCCTCCTGTGAATTTCCCCCCTGTGAATCTACCCACCGTGAATCTCCCCCCTGTAAAACGCCCCCCGTGAAATTGCCCCCGTGAAACTCCCCCACTGTGAAACTCCCCACATGGAAACCCCCCGTGAATCTCCCCGCTGTGAATCTCACGCTCCCGTGAAACTCCCATGAAAATCCCCCGTGAATCTCCCCCCGTGAATCTCCCCCTCCCGTGAAACTCCCTCACTGTGAAACTCCCCCGTGAATCTCCCTCCAGTGAATCCCCCCCTCCCGTGAAACTCCTCCGCCCCTGAATCTCCCCCATGTGAATCTCCCTCCTGTGAATCTACCCCCCCGTGAATCTCCACCCTGTGAATCTCCCCCCACCTTGAATCACCCCCCCTGTGAATCTCCCCCCCTGTGAATCTTGCCCCCCGTGAATCTCCCCCGTGAATCTCCCCCCCGTGAATCTCCCCACTGTGAATCTCCCCCCAGTGAATCGCCCCCCCGTGAATCTCCCCCTCCGTGAATCTCCCCCCCTGTGAATCTCCACCCTGTGAATCTCCCCCCCTGTGAATCTCCCCGCTGTGAATCTCCCCCCCTGTGAATCTCCCCCCTGTGAGTCTCCCCCCGTGAATCTCCCCCCTGTGAATCTCCCCCCTGTGAATCTCCCCTCTGTGAATCACCCCCCCTGTGAATCTCCCCCTGTGAATCTCCCCCCTGTGAATCTCCCCCCTGTGAATCTCCCCTCTGTGAATCACCCCCCTGTGAATCTCCCCCCCTGTGAATCTCCCCTCTGTGAATCTCCCCCCTGTGAATCTCCCCCCGTGAATCTCCCCCCTCTGAATCTCCCCCCCATGGATCTCCCCCCGTGAATCTCCCCCCGTGAATCTCCCCACGGTGAATCTCCCCCCGTGAATCTCCCTTCTGTGAATCTCCCCCGAGAATCTCCCCCCCGTGAATCTCCCCCCCTGTGAATCTCCACCCCGTGAATCTCCCCCATGAATCTCCCCCCGTTTATCTCCCCCCTGTGAATCTCCCCCCGTGAATCTCCCCCCAAGAATCTCCCCTCTGTGAATCTCCCCCCTGTGAATCTCCCCCCTGTGAATCTGCCCACCCTGTGAATCTCCCCCCCCACTGTGAATCTCCCCCCGCACTGTGAAACTCCCCCCCGTGAATCTCGCCCTTGTGAATCTCCCCCCCGTGAATCTCCCCCCTGTGAATCTCCCCCCTGTGAATCTGCCCCCCCCTGTGAATCTCCCCCACTGTGAATCTCCCACCCCCTCTGAATGTCCCCCCTGTGAATCTCCCCACCGTGAATCTCCCCCCTGTGAATCTCCACCCTCTGAATTTCCCCCCGTGAATCTCCCCCCCCTGTGAATCTCCCCCCCTGTGAATCTCCACCCTTGAATCTCCCCCCCGTGAATCTCCCCCCCTGTGAATCTCCCCCCTGTGAATCTCCCCCACTGTGAATCTCCCCCCCTGTGAATCTCCCCCCTGTGAATCACCCCCACTGTGAATCTCCCCCCCTGTGAATCTCCCCCCTGTGAATCTCCCCCCGCCGTGAATCTACCCCCCTGTGAATCTCCCCTCTGTGAATCTCCCCTCTGTGAATCTCCCCCTCCCGTGAAACTCCCCCTCCCGTGAATCTCGCCGTTGTGAATCTCCCCCCCCGTGAATCTCCCCCCCGTGAATCTCCCCTCCCCGTGAACCTCCCTCCCGTGAATTTCCCCCCTGTGAATCTCCCCGCTGTGAAACTCCCCCTCCCGTGAATCTCCCCCCGTGAATCTCAACCCTGTGAATCTCCCCCCCTGTGAACCTCCCCCCCGTGAATCTCCCCCGTGAATCTCCCCCCCGTGAATCTCCCCCCCCGTGAATCTCCCCACTGTGAATCTCCCCACTGTGAATCTCCCCCCCTGTGAGTCTCCCCCCTGTGTATCTCCCCCCCTGTAAATCCACCCCCGTAAATCTACCCCCCTGTGAATCTTCCCCCTGTACATCTCCCCTCTGTGAATATCCCCCCGTGAATCTCCCCTCTGTGAATCTCCCCTGTGAATCTCCCCGCCGTGAATCTCCCCCCCTGTGAATCTCCCCCCCTGTGAATCTCCCCCCGTGTATCTCCCCCCTGTGAATCTCCCCCCTGTGAATCTGCCCCCTGTGAATCTCCCCTCTGTGAATCACCCCCCCTGTGAATCTCCCTCCTGTGAATTTCCCCCCTGTGAATCAACCCCCCGTGAATCTCGCCCCTGTACAACTCCCCCCGTGAAATTGCCCCCGTGAAACTCCCCCACTGTGAAACTCCCCACATGGAAACCCCTGTGAATCTCCCCGCTGTGAATCTCACGCTCCCGTGAAACTCCCATGAAAATCCCCCGTGAATCTCCCCCCGTGAATCTCCCCCTCCCGTGAAACTCCCTCACTGTGAAACTCCCCCGTGAATCTCCCTCCAGTGAATACCCCCCTCCCGTGAAACTCCTCCGCCCCTGAATCTCCCCCATGTGAATCTCCTCCCCTGTGAATCTACCCCGCCGTGAATCTCCACCCTGTGAATCTCCCCCCACCTTGAATCACCCCCCCTGTGAATCTCCCCCCCTGTGAATCTCGCCCCCCGTGAATCTCCCCCGTGAATCTCCCCCCCGTGAATCTCCCCACTGTGAATCTCCCCCCAGTGAATCGCCCCCCCGTGAATCTCCCCCTCCGTGAATCTCCCCCCCTGTGAATCTCCACCCTGTGAATCTCCCCCCCTGTGAATCTCCCCCCTGTGAGTCTCCCCCCGTGAATCTCCCCCCTGTGAATCTCCCCCCTGTGAATCTCCCCCCTGTGAATCTCCCCTCTGTGAATCACCCCCCTGTGAATCTCGCCCCCTGTGAATCTCCCCTCTGTGAATCTCCCCCCTGTGAATCTCCCCTCGTGAATCTCCCCCCTCTGAATCTCCCCCCCATGGATCTCCCCCCGTGAATCTCCCCCCGGGAATCTCCCCACTGTGAATCGCCCCCCGTGAATCTCCCGCCTGTGAATCTCCCCCCCGTGAATCTCCCCCCCTGTGTATCTCCCCCCGTGAATCTCCCCCCAAGAATCTCCCCTCTGTGAATCTCCCCCCTGTGAATATCCCCCCTGTGAATCTGCCCACCCTGTGAATCTCCCCCCCACTGTGAATCTCCCCCCCCACTGTGAATCTCCCCACCGTGAACCTCCCCCCTGTGAATCTGCCCCCCTGTGAATCTACCCCACTGTGAATCTCCCCTCTGTGAATCTCCCCCTCCCGTGAAACTCCCCCTCCCGTGAATCTCGCCGCTGTGAATCTCCCACCCCGTGAATCTCCCTCCCGTGAATCTCCCCCCTGTGAATCTCCCCACTGTGAAACTCCCCCTCCCGTGAATCTTCCCCCTGTGAATCTCCCCCCGTGAACCTCCCCCCCCCGTTAATCTCCCCCCAGTGAATCTCCCCCCCGTGAATCTCCCCCCGTGAATCTCCCCACTGTGACTCTCCCCACTGTGAATCTCACGCCCTGTGAATCTCCCCCCTGTGTATCTCCCCCCTGTGTATCTCCCCCCCTGTAAATCCACCCCCGTAAATCTCCCCCCCTGTGAATCTTCCCCCTGTGCATCTCCCCTCTGTGAATCTCCCCCCCGTGAATCTCCCCTCTGTGAATCTCCCCCGCGAATCTCCCCCCCGTGAATCTCCCACCCTGTGAATCTCCCCCTGTGAATCTCCCCCCTGTGAATCTCCCCCCTGTGAATCTGCCCCCTGTGAATCTCCCCTCTGTGAATCACCCCCCCTGTGAATTTCCCTCCTGTGAATTTCCCCCCTGTGAATCTACCCCCCGTGAATCTCCCTCCTGTAAAACTCCCCCCGTGAAATTGCCCCCGTGAAACTCCTCCACTGTGAAACTCCCCACATGGAAACCCCCGTCAATCTCCCCCCTGTGAATCTCACGCTCCCGTGAAACTCCCATGAAAATCCCCCGTGAATCTCCCCCCGTGAATCTCCCCCTCCCATGAAACTCCCTCACTGTGAAACTCTCCCGTGAATCTCCCTCCAGTGAATCTCCCCCTCCCGTGAAACTCCTCCGCCCCTGAATCTCCCCCTTGTGAATCTCCTCCCCTGTGAATCTACCCCACCGTGAATCTCCACCCTGTGAATCTCCCCCCACCTTGAATCACACCCCCTGTGAATCTCCCCCCCTGTGAATCTCCCCCCAGTGAATCGCCCCCCTGTGAATCTCCCCCTCCGTGAATCTCCCCCCCTGTGAATCTCCACCCTGTGAATCTCCCCCCGTGAATCTCCCCCCCGTGAATCTCCCCCCCTGTGAATCTCCCCGCTGTGAATCTCCCCCCCTGTGAATCTCCCCACTGTGAGTCTCCCCCCGTGAATCTCCCCCCTGTGAATCTCCCCCCCGTGAATCTCCCCTCTGTGAATCACCCCGCTGTGAATCTCCCCCCCTGTGAATCTCCCCCACTGTGAATCTCCCCTCTGTGAATCTCCCCCCGTGAATCTCCCCCCGTGAATCTCCCCACTGTGAATCTCCCCCCGTGAATCTCCCGCCTGTGAATCTCCCCCCCGTGAATCTCCCCCCCTGTGAATCTCCCCCCGTGAATCTCCCGCCTGTGAATCTCCCCCCCGTGAATCTCCCCCCCTGTGAATCTCCCCCCGTGAATCTCCCCACTAGAATCTCCCCCCTGTGAATCTGCCCCCTGTGAATCTCCCCTCTGTGAATCACCCCCCCTGTGAATCTCCCCCCTGTGGATCTCCCCCCTGTGAATCTCCCCCCGTGAATCTCCCCCTGTGAAACTCCCCCCGTGAAATTGCCCCCGTGAAACTCCCCCACTGTGAAACTCCCCACATGGAAATCCCCCGTGAATCTCCCCGCTGTGAATCTCACCCTCCCGTGAAACTCCCATGAAAATCCGCCGTGAACCTCCCCTCTGTGAATCTCCCCCTCCCGTGAAACTCCCTCACTGTGAAACTCCCCCGTGAATCACCCTCCAGTGAATCTCCCCCTCCCGTGAAACTCCTCCTCCCGTGAATCTCCCCCTTGTGAATCTCCCCCACTGTGAAACTACCCCCCCGTGAATCTCCCCCCTGTGAATCTCCCCCCCCGTGAACCACCCCCCCTGTGAATCTCCCCCGCTGTGAATCTCGCCACCCCGTGAATCTCCCCCGTGAATCCCCCCCCGTGAATCTCCCCACTGTGAATCTCCCCCCCCGTGAATCGCCACCCCGTGAATCTCCCCCTCCGTGAATCTCCCCCCCTGTGAATCTCCCCCCTGTGAATCTCCCCCCGTGGATCTCCCCTCCTGTGAATCTCCCCGCTGTGAATCTCCCCCCCTGTGAATCTCCCCACTGTGAGTCTCCCCCCATGAATCTCCCCACTGTGAATCTCCCCCTGTGAATCTCCCCTCTGTGAATCAGCCCCCTGTGAATCTCCCCCTGTGAATCTCCCCCCCTGTGAATCTCCCCCCCCGTGAATCTCCCCCCCTGTGAATCTCCCCTCTGTGAATCTCCCCCACTGTGAATGTCCTCTCTGTGAATCTCCCCCCCGTGAATCTCCCCTCTGTGAATCTCCCCCCTGTGAATCTCCTCCCCGTGAATCTCCCCCCTGTGAATCTCCCCTCTGTGAATCTCCACCCCTGTGAATCTCCCCCCTGTGAATCTCCCCCCCGTGAATCTCCCCCCTGTGAATCTCCCCCCCGTCAATCTCCCCCTTGTGAATCTACCCCCACCGTGAATCTCCCCCTCTGTGAATCTCCCCCCGTGAATCTCCCCCCTGTGACTCTCCCCCCCTGTGAATCTCCCCACGTGAATCTCCCCCGTGAATCTCCTCCCCTATGAATCTCCCCCCCGTGAATCTCCCCCACTGTGAATCTCCCCCCCTGTGATTCTCCCCCACTGTGAATCTCCCCCCTGTGAATCTCCCCCCCTGTGAATCTCCCCCCTGTGAATCTCCCCCCTGTGAATCTGCCCCCTCTGAACCTCCCCCCGTGAATCTCCCCCCAGCGAATCCCCCCCCCGTGAATCTCCCCCCTGTGAATCTCCCCCCTCTGTGAATCTTCCCCTCTGTGAATCTCCCCCCCCGTGAATCTCCCCCTGTGAATCTCCCCCCATGAATCTCCCCACGTGAATCTCCCCCGTGAATCTCCCCCCCGTGAATCTGCCCCCCGTGTATCTCCCCCCGTGAATCTCCCGCTGTGAATCTCCCCTCCTCTGAATCTCCCCCCTGTGAATCTCCCACCGTGAATCTCCCTCCTCTGAATCTCCCCACTGTGAATCTCCCCCCGTGAATCTCCCCCCGTGAATCTCCCCACTGTGAATCTCCCTCCGTGAATCTCTCCCCTGCGAATCTCCCCCCCGTGAATCTCCCCCCCGTGAATCTCCCCCCATGAATCTCCCCCCGTGAATCTCCCCCCTGTGAATCTCCCCCCGTGAATCTCCCCCCAAAAATCTCCCCTCTGTGAATCTCCCCCCTGTGAATCTCCCCCCTGTGAATCTGCCCACCCTGTGAATCTCCCCCCCCACTGTGAATCTCCCCCCCGTGAATCTCCCCCTTGTGAATCTCCCCCCCGTGAATCTCCCCCCTGTGAATCTCCCCCCTGTGAATCTGCCCCCCACTGTGAATCTCCCCCACTGTGATTCTCCCAACCCCTGTGAATGTCCCCCCTGTGAATCTCCCCACCGTGAATCTCCCCCCTGTGAATCTCCCCCCTCTGAATTTCCCCCCGTGGATCTCCCCCCCTGTGAATCTCACACACTGTGAATCTCCCCCCTTGAATCTCCCCCCCGTGAATCTCCCCCCGTGAATCTCCCCCCTGTGAATCTCCCCCACTGTGAATCTCCCCCCTGTGAATCTCCCCCCCCGTGAATCTACCCCCCTGTGAATCTCCCCTCTGTGAATCTCCCCCTCCCGTGATAATCCCCCTCCCGTGAATCTCGCCGCTGTGAATCTGCCCCCCCGTGAATCTCCTCCCCGTGAATCTCCCCTCCCCGTGAATCTCCCTCCCGTGAATTTCCCCCCTGTGAATCTCCCCCCTGTGAAACTCCCCCCCGTGAGTCTCCCCGCTGTGTATCTCCCCCGCTGTAAATCCACCCCCGTAAATCTCCCCCCCTGTGAATCTTCCCCCTTTGCATCTCCCCTCTGTGAATCTCCCCCCTGTGAATCTCCCCCCTGTGAATCTGTCCCCTGTGAATCTCCCCTCTGTGAATCACCCCCCCTGTGAATCTCCCTCCTGTGAATTTCCTCCCGTGAATCTCCCCCCCCGTGAATCTCCCCCCTGTAAAACTCCCCCCGTGAAATTGCCCCCGTGAAACTCCCCCACTGTGAAACTCCCCACATGGAAATCCCCCGTGAATCTCCCCGCTGTGAATCTCACCCTCCCGTGAAACTCCCACGAAAATCCCCCGTGAATCTCCCCCCTGTGAATTTCCCCCTCCCGTGAAACTCCCTCACTGTGAAACTCCCCCGTGAATCTCCTTCCAGTGAATCTCCCCCTCCCATGAAACTCCTCCTCCCGTGAATCTCCCCCTTGTGAATCTCCCCCCCGTGAATCTCCCCCCTGTGAATCTCCCCCCCGTGAATCTCCCCCCTGTGAATCTCCCCCCCGTGAATCTCCCCCTCTGTGAATCTCCCCCCCGTGAATCTCCCACCGTGAATCTCCCCACGTGAATCTCCCCCGTGAATCTCCTCCCCTGTGAATCTCCCCCCCTGTGAATCGCCCCCCATGTGAATCTCCCCCCCTGTGAATCTCCCCCCTGTGAATCTCCCCCCCTGTGAATCTCCCCCCTGTGAATCTCCCCCCTGTGAATTTGCCCCCTGTGAACCTCCCCCCGTGAATCTCCCCTCTCTGAATCTCCCCCGTGAATCTCCCCCCCTGTGAATCTCCCCCCTGTGAATCTCACCCGTGAATCTCCCCACTGTGAATCTGCCCCTGTGAATCTCCCCTCTGTGAATCACCCCCCCTGTGAATCTCCCCCCTGTGAATCTCCCCCCTGTGAATCTCCCCCCCGTGAATCTCCCCCCTGTGAAACTCCCCCCGTGAAATTGCCCACGTGAAACTCCCCCACTGTGAAACTCCCCACATGGAAATCCCCCGTGAATCTCCCCGCTGTGAATCTCACCCTCCCATGAAACACCCATGAAAATCCCCTGTGAATCTCCCCCCTGTGAATCTCCCCCTCACGTGAAACTCCCTCACTGTGAAACTCCCCCATGAATCTCCCTCCAGTGAATGTCCCCCTCCTGTGAAACTCCTCCTCCCGTGAATCTCCCCATTGTGAATCTCCCCCCCTTTGAATCTACCCCCCCGGTGAATCTCCCCCCTGTGAATCTCCCCCCCGTGAATCACCCCCCTGTGAATCTCCCCCCCTGTGAATCTCCCCCCGTGAATCTCGCCCCCCGTGAATCTCCCCCGTGAATCTCCCCCCCCGTGAATCTCCCCACTGTGAATCTCCCCCTCCGTGAATCTCCCCCCCTGTGAATCTCCCCCCGTGAATCTCCCCCTTGTGAATCTCCCCCCCTTGAATCTCCCCCTGTGAATCTCCCCCGTGAACCTGCCCCCCCTGTGAATCTCCCCACCGTGAATCTCCCCCGTGAATCTCCCCCGTGAATCTCCCCCTCTGAATTTCCCCCCGTGAATCTCCCCCCGCTGTGATTCTCCCACCCGTGAATCTCCCCCCCGTGAATCTCCCCCCTGTGAATCTCCCCCCCTGTGAATCTCCCCCCGTGATTCTCTCCCGTGAATCTCCCCCCTGTGAATCTACCCCCGTGAATCTCCCCCCGTGAATCTCCCACCGTGAATCTCCCCCCTGTGAATCTCCCCGCTGTGAATCTCCCCCCTGTGAATCTCCCCCCGTGAATCTCCACGCTGTGAATCTCCCCCCTGTGAATCTCCCCCCTTTGAATCTCCCCCCTGTGAATCTACCCCCGTGAATCTCCCACCGTGAATCTCCCCCCTGTGAATCTCCCCGCTGTGAATCTCCCCGCTGTGAATCTCCCCCCTGTGAATCTCCCCCCGTGAATCTCCACGCTGTGAATCTCCCCCCTGTGAATCTCCCCCCTTTGAATCTCCCCCCTGTGAATCTCCCACCGTGAATTTCACCCTTGTGAATCTCCCACCTTGAATCCTCCCCCCCTGAATCTCCACCCCCCCCGTGAATCTCCCCCCTGTGAATCTCCCCCCCTGTGCACCTTCCCTCTGTGCATCTCTCCCCACCGTGAATCCACCGCAACCTCCCCCGTCCCCACCCGCATGCTTACCTTCAGCGACTGGTGCACAAGGACACCCAGGTCTCATTGCACTTCCCCTTTTCCCAATCTACTGCCATTCAGATAATAATCTGTGTGATAAAAATGATAACATCCGGGAAGTTATGTCATCACTTCCTGTGAACTATGAACTATGAACTGTGTACATACCTCACTTCCTGTAAATGTCACTTCCTGTTGGACTGGTATAAATACTGGTCTGTTCAGTATTGTAAGAGGCTTCTACCAGAGGCATGGTAAAGACCTCTCTTGTATATAGTGTGTTTATAAGTTACTTAAAGCTTACTTTAAAGTTACTTGATGGTAAGTCTCCTTTTTCTTACATCAATTTAAGTAACTTAGTATTTACACTGACAAATACTAGACCTTCAGACAAACTCGGAAGTTAAGGATCCAGGGAACCACCCATCATGGAGAAAATCCTTAGACCTATTCGTCTGGACTTGGACCCGAATACACCAGCAGCTGGCAGGGTATGGAAGCATTGGTATCGTACTTTTGAGAATTTTCTGGATGAATGTAAAGTGGATGCTCCTGCTAAATTGAAGATACTTGTCAATTATGTGACCCCAAAAGTGTTCGAATATGTTGATGACTGGGATAGTTACGAAGAGGTGATTCGGGCACTTAAGAAACTGTATGCGAAGACCCCAAATGAGGTCTATGCTAGACATCTACTGGCCACAGCCCGACAAGGGCCAGGGGAATCAATTGACGAATTCCTGCAAGAACTTCGCAGGCTCAGCGTAGATTGTAACTTTCAGGCAGCCTCAGCTGAACTGTACCGCCAAGAAATGATTCGTGATGCTTTCATCTGCGGGATTGCCTCTCCATTTATACGCCAGCGTCTACTAGAAAGTAAAACACTTGAGCTACAAAAAGCTTTTGACCTAGCTTGTTCACTGGATTTGGCAAAGAGAAATGCAGACCTCTATCAGCTGCCCAGATCTCGATCTGCTGCTGTAGCTGCAACCAGACAATTCAAGCGGTCTCAGGTGAACCCTATCATGGGGGAATCTAATTCTGATAATTCTGATGAAGAAGAGGAGGACGACCCCACTTTAGCAGCCTCTTGGCAATCTAGGAAGGAATGCTTCTTTTGTGGAGATGCTTTTCACCCTAGGAAAACCTGCCCTGCTCGCAATGCAATCTGCAGTTATTGCGGGAAAAAAGGACACTTTGCTAAAGTTTGCCTATCAAGGGCCTCTACGAGGGCCAATCCAGCTAAGGCCTACCGAACTGCCCCAATTAGGGCCTATCAAGATGCTCCAGCTAGGACCTATCAAGCTTCCTCTCGAGCTCTCTCCCGAAGAAGCACACCGAGAGTTTTAGCCACTCTCTGTGCAACGACACCAATTACAGCTGCTTGCCCACAGAACCTGTCTCAGGCAGCCACAAAAATTTCAATTAAAGGGCATACCTTAGATGCCTTAATTGACTCAGGAAGTACTGATAGTTTCATTAAGGAACAGATTGTTGCGAAATTGAAACTACATGTCTTCCCATCGGACCAGGCAATTGCGATGGCCCAGTCATCACTTAATACCAGGATCTCCGGCTTTTGTGTTGTTGATATGACACTTCATGGTCGTATGTATCCCTCCACCCGACTTTCGGTGCTCAAAGACTTATGTAGTGATCTCCTCTTAGGGCTGGACTTCCAAAAACAGCATAAGAAACTCACCATTGAGTTTGGTGGATCCAAACCCGGACTTACTATTTCTAATATACCATCTAAATTACCATTTTGTGCATTATCAGCAGCTTCACTTAATGAACCCTCATTATTTGCCAGTATTCCGCCTCAATGCCAACCGATAATAACGAAATCGCGGCGCTTTAATCAGGAAGACCAATCTTTTATTGCGGCTGAAATCTCTCGACTTCTAGCAGAGGATATCATTGAACCATGTTCGTCGCCCTGGCGGGCTCAAGTCGTCATTGTCAAGAACCCTCTAAAACCTCACAAACAGCGACTATGCATCGATTATTCGCAAACCATCAATCAATATACCGACTTGGACGCCTACCCATTGCCACGCATTGATGATATGGTTAATAAACTGGCCGAATACAAAGTGTTCTCAACTTACGATTTAAAAAGTGCCTATCATCAGTTACCCTTGAAGGTCTCAGATAAGCAGTACACAGCCTTTGAGGCTAATGGACGGCTGTACCAATTTCGTCGCCTCCCATTCGGGGTTACTAATGGAGTGGCTGTCTTTCAACGGGCAATGGATGGCCTGGTTAAGCAGGAAAACCTAAGGGACACTTTTCCCTATCTTGATAACATTACCATTGCAGGTCACGATCAACAGGAACACGACTCCAACCTCCAAAAATTTCGGGATGCCCTCCATCGCCGTAATTTGACCCTGAATGAATCCAAATCTGTTGAGTCGCAACCGACCATCAACATCCTTGGCTACTGCGTAGGCAATGGTATCATTAAGCCAGACCCAGAAAGACTTCGCCCGCTCCAAGAGCTCCCGTCACCTAAGAATCCGGCTTCTTTACGTCGGGCTCTCGGTCTGTTTGCATACTACGCTAAATGGATTCCTCATTTTTCGGACGAAATCCAACCCTTGCTGCATGCTAGATCATTTCCACTGGGAACAGCGGCTGTTGCAGCCTTTAACCTTCTCAAAAAACAGTTGGAGAAAGCGGCTCTTCACTCCATTGATGAGAATCTCCCTTTCGTGGTTGAATGTGATGCCTCGGAGGTGGCGATCTCGGCTACTCTGAATCAGGAAGGTCGTCCTGTAGCATTTATGTCCAGGACCTTACAAGGTGCCGAGCTACATTATCCTCCGGTTGAGAAAGAAGCCACAGCCATCATAGAGGCAGTACGGAAGTGGAACCATTTTCTAGCTCGCCAGCACTTTACGTTGATCACGGACCAACGATCAGTCGCCTTCATGCTCGATAATCGAAAACGAACCAAAATTAAGAATAATAAAATACAACTTTGGAGGATGGAACTGGCCTCTTTTGGTTATACCATTCTCTATCGGCCTGGCAAGGAGAATGTGGCCCCGGACACCCTCACACGGGCATTCTGCTCCACTATGTCATCCTCCACTCTCATGGATGTCCACAATGGTTTGTGTCATCCTGGCGTTACGCGCATGCTACATTTCGTACGATCACGGAATCTCCCTTTTTCCACTGGAGATGTAAAGAAAATATGCTCAGAATGCCGGCTTTGTGCGGAATTAAAACCTCAGTTCTTCCGCCCCTCAGATGGTATACTCATACATGCAACCCAACCGATGCAACGACTTAGCATCGATTTTAAGGGCCCAGTCCCCTCTTCAACTCGGAACACATATTTGCTCACCATGATCGACGAATATTCACGTTTTCCGTTTGCCTTCCCCTGCTCCAATATGCTGGCGTCCACAGTAATCTGCTGCCTTGAGCAGGTATTTTCTCTCTGTGGCATGCCGGCTTATATTCACTCAGATCGAGGTCCATCCTTTATGTCAAGGGAACTCAAGGACTACCTCTCAGAACGGGGAATTGCTACAAGCAAAACAACACCATACCATCCCATCGGAAATGGGCAGGTAGAGAGGTATAACGGTATCATCTGGAATTCCGTACGTCTCGCTTTAAGATCTCGGGGCCTACCAGACCAGCAATGGGAAACAGTGCTTCCGGATGCATTGCACTCTATACGGTCCCTGCTTTCTACAGCCACAAATACTACACCTCATGAGCGGTTCTTTGGATTCCAGCGTCGCTCATCTCATGGGACATCACTCCCGTCATGGCTAACTACTCCTGGACCTGTATTACTCCGAAGATACGTTCGGACGTCTACAAATGACCCTCTTGTAGATGAGGTCGAACTAACCGATGCCAACCCCACCTATGCAAACATACGATATTCCGACGGCCGAGAATCTACCGTATCATTACGGGATCTGGCTCCCTGCCCACCAGGACCTAGTGGGACATCGGGTGATGGCATTTCACCAGGAAACTCTTGGGACCTATCGGGTACCCCTCTCCAGGATCCTGATCGGACACCAACTAGCTTGGTGCCGGTAGAACCCCGTGCTCAAGGTTGCGACCCTCCCAGTACCGTGCATGAAAGTACTGATCCGCCACAGACCAGCTCTGCACCTCCCTCTGAACAGAGGCAGTCCGACTTTGAACCTATTGGGGCTCGTACTCGAAGCCATGATCTCCCCGACCCTTCACAGGGCAATCCAGGCCACACAGACTCTGACCAATGGCCAACCGCATGTAAGCGGACCAGCGACCCTCTACGACGGGAATCCAAACGGGTGCGACTCTTCCTTGTTCGGCGGCTGCGGACCAAAAGGTAGACCACAGCCTCCTAATCCTGCAGGAGGGAAGAATGTGATAAAAATGATAACATCCGGGAAGTTATGTCGTCACTTCCTGTGAACTATGAACTATGAACTGTGTACATACCTCACTTCCTGTAAATGTCACTTCCTGTTGGACTGGTATAAATACTGGTCTGTTCAGTATTGTAAGAGGCTTCTACCAGAGGCATGGTAAAGACCTCTCTTGTATATAGTGTGTTTATAAGTTACTTAAAGCTTACTTTAAAGTTACTTGATGGTAAGTCTCCTTTTTCTTACATCAATCTGTCTGCTTGTTTTTGCCACCGAAGTGTTTTATCCACGTTATACTGCATCTGCCATACATCTGCCCAATCACCCAACCTGTCCAAATCATACTGGACTTTCTCTGCATCCTCCTCACAGCACACATGTCCACCCACCTTTGTGTCATCTGCAAACTTGGAGATATTACATCTAGTTCCCTTGTCCAGATCATTTATATATATTGTGAATAGCTGGGCTCCTAGCAACGATCCCTGCGGTACCCCACAAGTCACTGCCTGCCACACGGAAAAAGACCCATTTATTCCAACTCTTTGCTTCCTGTCTGCCAACCAGTTCTCTATCCAAGACAATACCTTACTCCCAATCCCATGTTCTTTAACTTTACACGCTAATCTCTTATGCGGGACCTTATCGAAAGCCTTCTGAAAGTCCAAATACACCACATCCACTGGTTCTCCCTTATCGATTCTACCAGTTACATCCTCAAAAAATTCCAGTAGATTAGTCAAGCATGATTTACCTTTTGTAAATCCATATTGACTTTGTCCGATCCTGTCACTGTTTTCCAAGTGCTCTGCTATTACATCTTTTATAATGGACTCTAGCATTTTCCCCACTACCGATGTCAGGCGTATCGGTCTATAATTCCCCGTTTTCTCTCTACCACCCTTTTTAAATTGTGGGGTGTGGTGGAGACCACATAGGGACAATAACACAATTCACAATGTATAGCCAATGTGGTTATATGTACCTAAACACAATTCACGATGTATAGCTAATGTTGTTATATGTACGTACTTGGTTGGGTTATCGGGGCAGGGTCCCTTTAAGAGCGTCGGTAGCATGATGACGTCATGCGTCGGTAGCGTGATGACGTCATAGCCCTGCAATGAGGCTGAGAAGCTCAGTCCTCATGGAGAGTGAATAAAGTAACATGCATTTTGCCTATGCTGCAACAAAAGTCTCAGAGCCTGTTGATTTCTAGCAACTCCAACATGGGTTACATTAGCTATCCTCCAATCCATGGGAACTGTTCCAGAGTCTACAGAATTTTGGAAGATGACCAGCAATGCATCTATTATTTCTATGGCCACTTCCTTAAGTACCCTAGGATGTAGATTATCAGGCCCTGGGGATTTATCGGCCTTCAATCCCGTCAATTTCCTTAACACCATTTCCCTACAAATACTGATTTCATTCAATTCCTCCCTCTCATTAGACCCTATGTTCCCCAAAATCTCTGGGAGGTTATTTGTGTTCTCCTTTGTGAAGACAGAACCAAAGTATGACCTAGAAATTCGGTAGGCTTAGCGCCGCATTTGAGGCGCTAGAGGGCCTAGCGCCGGAGTTATGGCCAGTTGAGAAATTCCCTGGGGCCCTAAATCGGCGTTGCACCGGTAGCGCTGCGCCGGCACCGATGACGTCATCGGTGTGCGCAGCGTCCCGGTTGCCGTGGTAACCCGGCCCCAAGCCGAAATTCTGTTGCGCCCGCCTCGCCCGTGGCAGGCGCAACTAAGACTCTGGCAACAGAGTCTTCCCCCAGTGTGCGCCGGCGCATAAAGGTGGAGCGGCGGCCGGCCGCGTTCTCGGCGGCCGCCTGCCCGCACCTCCCTTCCCGGACTACTGCATTCCCCCCCCGCGGCCCTGATCAGTGTCTGATGTGAGCCCGGCACTTCCCCGAGGTGCCGGGCTCAGATGTCGGGTCAATCCGCCGGACAGTTGTCGGCTGCAGGCAGCTCCTCCTTAACAGGAGGAGGAGGCCTGCAGTTCCCCCGCCTGCCGCACCGCATCGGGTGCCGCAGCGGGGGATTAGCGCCGGGAAACCCAAGTTCACGCCCGTTTTGAGGCGCTAAAGGAGGGTTTTAGCGCCCGCCGCCGTCTGGGCCCGGCGCACCCGAATTTTCGTCGCGCGCTGCCACATTACCGCTGGCGCAAACTTTCTGGCGCTACAGCCCTGGCAAGACCAAAACCCAATTTCTAGGCCTATGTATTTAATTGGTCTGCCATTTCTTTGTTCCCCATTATAAATTCCCCTGATTCTGACTGCAAGGGACCTATGCTTGACTTCACCAATCTTTTTCTCTTCACATATCTATAGAAGCTTTTACAGACAGCTTTTATGTTCCCCGCAAGCTTACTCTCATAATCTATTTCCCCCCCTCTTAATTAATCCCTTTGTCCTCCTTTGCTGAATCCTAAACTGCTCCCAGTCCTCAGGTTTGCTGCTTTCTCTGGCCAAATTATATGTCCTCTCCTTGGATCTTATGCTATCCCTAACTTCCCTTGTTAGCCACGGTTGAGTCACCTTTTTTGTTTTATTTTTATGCCAAACAGGGTTGAACAAATTCTGTACTTCATCCATGCGATCTTTAAATGTTTGCCATTGGCTATCCACCGTCAACCCTTTAAGTAACGTTCCCCAATCCATCCTAGCCAACTTGTGCCATCGTAGTTTCCTTTATTTAAATTCAGGACCCTAGTCTCTGAGTCAACTACTTCACTCTCCATTTTAATGAAGAATTCCATCATATTATGATCGCTCCTCCCCAAGCGGCCTCACACAAGATTGCTAATTAATCCTTTCTCATTACATAATACCCAGTCTAAGATGGCCTGATCTGTAGTTGGTTCCTCGACATATTGGCCCAGGAAACCATCCCGTATACACTCTAGGAATTCCTCCTCCACAGTATTGTTACTAATTTGGTTAGCCCAATCTATATGTAGATTAAAGTCACCCATGATAACTGCTGTGCCCTTATTGCACGCGTCTCTAATTTCCCGTTTAATGCCATCCCCAACCTCAGCATTATTGTTTGGGGGTCTGTATACAACTCCTGTTGTGTATGTAACCTGTTCCACCTTAAGAGAGCTTAAGCCTGTTCCACCTTAAGAGATGTACTACTTTCTCAGGCTGCTGTAGACGTAATACCGGGGGTGAACACACCGGTATATAAGCACTGTGCAGTAATCTTGTATTCAGTATAGTCCCTACCTCCAACCAGTAAAGACCTGTTTTTATTGTTACTCATTAGTCTGTTTTAATTAACTAAATAATTCACAGACTTAACACTGGCGACGAGTCAGGTTCTTACCCTGCGGCAGTTATTCCACGGCGGTTGAAGAGAGGTTTCAAACCTCACCACTCACCACCCCACTGGAAGCGACAGGCATTAGGACCCTGAAGCCTCCATCAGCTTGTGAACCGGAGTGGAAGACAGGACTGGGGAAGAGAGAGGTATAGGGCGATAGCGATCGGCAGATAAGGGCCGGGCCGCTTTCAAGTGCGAGGCGCAGCCGGGCCATCGATCGCATCCGCTGATAAGGGCCGCACTCGGGGGCTGAAGGGAGACGGCGTCGGGGGACGGGTGAAGACCGCCAAGCGCGGGAAAACCGCCATTTTGTGGGCGGAGGACGACGGCAAGAGCGGGAAGCCGCCATCTTTGACAACAAGTAAAGAAAATAAAATCTGAGAAATTGCAAATCTACAATGCCTAAACACGGGAATATTAGCACCTTTGATAGTGACCTCGAAGATTGGGCCATATATGTTGAAAGAGTAAAAAATTATTGTAAGGCCAATAAAACTTGTGACCAAGATAAAGCTCTAACATTATTAAATTTAATGGGTGCGAAGACATACGGGCAATTGAAACACCTGTTATCACCAGATGAACTGGCGGATAAGACGTTCGATGAGATTGTTACTGTCCTGAAAGATCATCTAAACCCCACGCCGCTGATGCTAGCGGAACGATTTAAATTTTATGACAGAAGGCAGCTACAGCATGAAAGCAATGCTGAATATTTGCTGGAATTGCGTAAATTAGCGAAATATTGCCAGTTTGGAACGGGACTGACAGAGGCACTTCGAGACAAATTTGTGTGTGGTTTATTTAAACAGGATACACAAAAGCGACTGCTCGAGGAGAATGAGCTGACGCTTGAGAAGGCGGTCACTATGGCAGCAGCACACGAAGCCGCAGCGAGAGGCACGGCAGTAATGCAGCTGCGGTCACCGGAGCTCAGTGCACACAAATTGGGTGAGAGTTCTGGCAAATGTTATCGTTGTGGAAAGACAACGCATGATCAGAACCAGTGTTGGTTTAAAAACCAAGAATGTAGAACTTGTGGTAGGCTTGGGCATATAGCTAGAGTATGCAGGTCAGCGAAGAAGACCAGCAACAAGAAGTCACCGCAAGGGAAATACGCAAAGGTACACAAGGTGGCCGAACAGGAGTCCGATTCAGACGCAAGCAGTATTGAACTGGCTAGCTTAAGGGTACTCAACGTTGGTAAGGGTGCAGACCTCCAGACAATTTGGGTTACTCTTCAGATAGAAGGAGTCCAAGTAAAAATGGAATTGGACACTGGATCGGCATTGACGGTCATAAATAAGAAAGATTACAGAAGGTTATTCCAACATATTCCCCTACAGGATATGGAGATTATATTGACAACCTACACGGGGCAGAGAGTGTACCCCATCGGGACAATAAAGGTTGCAGTGGCCAACAAGGGCGAAGGAAGTCAAATAATGGACTTATATGTGCTACCGGAGGGAGGTCCACCACTACTAGGCCGGGAGTGGTTTAGAAACATAAATATGGACTGGCATTCGCTAAAAGCCATAAAGAGTGAGAACTCGGTGCAGATAATCAGCCCAGACTCTAGAACTGATGATGGTAAGACCAACCCATGTGCAAAAGACAAAGTTTCAGCACAGAATTCCACTGAGCAACAACAACATAGTTTAACAGAGAATTCTGAGTCTGTCAAGTCTACTGATATGCACATTTTTGAGGGACACTGGGCTCGAACTCAACTCCATTTCAAACTACAACAGCAATTAGAACAAATGATTCGCCGTTTTGAGCAAGAGATGAATGAAATAAAAAAGTTCTTTGTTACAGAGTGGGAGAATCTGGAAAGGCAACAGAAGCAACTGATGGAGAAAATGGAGCAGGAGCACACCAACCATCTGCGCGAGGAGGCCGAACGAATCAAAGCTGATTCAGGTTCTGAAGGTGCGTGCCATAATCTGGTGTCAGAAGAGTTAACGGTCAGCCAACTCCTTCATATGCTGAGGGACAAGACTCTGAAATGGGAAAAACTTGAACACGAGCTGCGATCTTCAAAGGAAAAGGGTTCGGAGCTCTCAAAAGTCATTGAGATGGCTGATGTGACGACACAGACTGAAACGACTGCAACAGAGCAGCCATTGGATGCCAAAAGTACGCTGACTCACGTCAATGTAGAACAACAGACCGCTGAAACAGCTGCTCCGGTAGAGGGATTGCATAGTCCGATCAATCAATCTCCAAAGGAAGTTGAAGTATTAAAATCACAAATGAGGTCACTGGTAAACGACTTGCTGAAAGCCCAGAAAAAGCTGGATGCAGAGGTACACATGAAGAAGTCTCTTCAGGAAAGATGTCTGGATTTGGAGCAAGAGCTGGCTAACGTCCAGCTGGGTATGGAGGAAATAGACGACCCTCTCACTGGTCTAGCTCAGGACGACACCGAATATTACTATGACCTGGTGGACGACACCGAATATTACGATGTCCTGTCCTGCCCAGCTTGTAACTTCGACTCCCAAAGTGCAGAAATCATGGAGGAGCACCAAAAGTCTACGGAACATCGGGAGAAGCTGGCTCTACGACGGAAACAGGAGGAAGAGAAGGAGGAACTGCGCATGCAGCTGGCAGCTGTGGCAGCTGACAATGGAGCCCAGAGAGTCTCCAAGAAGCAGAAAAGGAAAAGTGAAAACAGAAGATGACCCATCTGAACCATTATCACCTCTACCAGATCACACACGTGGTCCCTCCGAACGGAGCCAAATCAGTTCGGAAGTTCAAGCTGTTAAATCCATGAAAGGACTATTGAATGAGTAACGTGAACCGACTACACCACAGAGATTGAATCTGTGAACTGTTTTCCGCAGAGACTGAATCTGTGATATGTTATGTTAAACATGAAGTTATATATGTATATATGTTATTACGTTATGTTAAATGGGGGGGATGACTATAAAGCTAAGAAGGGAGGAGTGTTGTGTATGTAACCTGTTCCACCTTAAGAGAGCTTAAGCCTGTTCCACCTTAAGAGATGTACTACTTTCTCAGGCTGCTGTAGACGTAATACCGGGGGTGAACACACCGGTATATAAGCACTGTGCAGTAATCTTGTATTCAGTATAGTCCCTACCTCCAACCAGTAAAGACCTGTTTTTATTGTTACTCATTAGTCTGTTTTAATTAACTAAATAATTCACAGACTTAACAACTCCCACTAACGTTTTCTGCCCCTTGGTATTTCTCAGCTCTGCCCATACAGATTCCACATCATCAGAGCTAATATCCTTCCATAAGAACATATAGAACATAAGAAATAGGAGCAGGAGTAGGCCAATTGGCCCCGCAGCCTGCTTCGCATTGTGTTAATCTCCTCTTTAACCAGCAATGCTACTCCACCTCCTTTTCCTTTTTTCCTGTCCTTCCTGAATATTGAATACCCCTGGATGTTAAATTCCCAATCTTGGTCACCCTGGAGCCATGTCTCCATAATCCCAATTATATCATATCCGTTTACCTCTATTTGCGCAGACAATTCATCCACCTTATTACGAATGCTCCTCGCATTAAGGCACAAAGCCTTCATGCTTGATTTTTTAACACTCTTAGGCCTAGAAATTCAGTATAGCCACTTTTGGGGCGGTAAAGTCGGGCGGCCGCTAAAGTTTGCGCCCGGCGCAAAGTCGCGCCCCCTTCGCCGATATTTAGTCACATCGCCCCAAGAGGTTGCTGCTGCGCTAAAACAGGCAATGCACAACTATCTTTAGGCGCGAAGCCGGCGGTGCTGAGCGAGACCCCCGAGGCCGGGCGCAGCGCAGGTGCGGCGAGTTCTTGATTGACGGCAGACACTCTGGCGCCGGTCAGCTCTTAAAGGGGGAGGGTGGATTTGTTTGCCTGCCACGCCCTGCACACTGCAGCCCTCAACCTAGGCCTGACCACTTCAGCTTCACCTGCACAACGCCCAGGGCTATGGAGAAGGCCAGGGAGAGAGCGCAGCGCTTCAGCGACGGTGACCTGAGGCTGCTGGTTGGCGGAGTGGAGCGCAGGCGCCATGTTCTGTTTCCAGAAGGTGGCAAGAGGCCGCTGCCCAACGCCTACCGGAAAGCCTGGAGGGAGGTCTCCCAACAGGGTGTCTTCCAACAGCGTGGTTGCCAGGACCCCTGTGCAATGCCGGAAGAAGTTCAACGACCTCACTCGGGTTGTCAGGGTGAGTACCCTTTCCAGTGTCCTCCTCATCCTTGCATGTGCACCTCACTTCATGGGCAAAGGGACCTGAAAGCCCTAATGGCCAGCCCTCATCCAGCAGCTATGGGACTGGCATGAAAATCACTTGCACATTCAGCACTTTACACACTGTCCAAGCTCTTCGACCATGGGAGGCATTGCAGACAAGATCAGGGCTACACACTGTCCAAGCTATTCGACCATGGGAGGCAGTGCAGACAAGATCAGGGCTACACACTGTCCAAGCTATTCGACCATGGGAGGCAGTGCAGACAAGATCAGGGCTACACACTGTCCAAGCTATTCGACCATGGGAGGCAGTGCAGACAAGATCAGGGCTACACACTGTCCAAGCTATTCGACCATGGGAGGCAGTGCAGACAAGATCAGGGCTACACACTGTCCAAGCTATTCTACCATGGGAGGCAGTGCAGACAAGATCAGGGCTACACACTGTCCAAGCTATTCGACCATGGGAGGCAGTGCAGACAAGATCAGGGCTACACACTGTACAAGCTATTCGACCATGGGAGGCAGTGCAGACAAGATCAGGGCTACACACTGTACAAGCTATTCGACCATGGGAGGCAGTGCAGACAAGATCAGGGCTTCACACTGTACTTAGAGGCCGTCCTTTCTCTTGCAGGCCAAGGTGGCGCACAACCGGCGCAACCGAACTGAGGCCAGGGGAGGCCGTCCTGACCTCAAAGAGCTCTCCGACCTCGACCAGTGTGTGGAGCGCATTATGGCAGGCCGGCTGATTGGCCCCGTCGCCAGTGGAGATGCCAACCCTGTTCTGGGCACCAATGGTAAGGGCATCACCTTTTGAACCTCTCTCGTTCCACTTGCGCATCAGATCAGCATCCTTTGCCACTGTCCGACCAATGCGGTGAATGGCACCACTCATGCCTCCCTCGCTGCCGCCCTGTCCTCACTCTAAAGCTACTCTTGTGCCTTCCTGCTTTCAGATGGTGAATCGCCAGGTGAGGAGGCGGGCCCTCAAGCTGCCACTGTCAGCCCTTCGGAAGATGAGGAGGAGGAAGAGGAAGCCGGCCCATCAGTGCCACCCTCAGCCGCGCCAGCCCATGGCGATGTAGGGGACACGTCTTCCCTGGAGGGGAGCCGGGGGGAAGGGTCGGAGGAGAGTGAAGCTCCGGGGCCCAGCGGCCTACAGCAACGCGGGAGGGGTGGGGAAGCTCGGCGGACTTCTCCCCAGAGGGTGAGTGCGGCCTCCAGTCCTGCGACGGTGAACGCAGAGGAGGTGCGCCTCCTAGAGGAAATGGCCGTCCAGGCTGAGCGCAGGCACACTGAGCTCATGGCTGCAGTGGCAAGGATGCCTGACTCCATAGAGTCTCTGTCAAGGAGTGTGCAGCAATTCGGAGCAGCACAGGCCAGGAGTCTGCAACAATTCAGTGCAGCACAGGCCAGGAGTCTGGAACAATTCAGTGCAGCACAGGCCAGGAGTCTGCAGGACTTCGCGGCAGCACAGTCGGCTTCTAGCTAAGTGCTCAGTCGTGCCGTCCATTCACTGGCTGGTGTCATGCGGACACAGACCAGGGCCACACGGGCACTAACTGCTGCCACCCTCGCTGGATCAGCCAGGCATCGCCAGGGCACTCGCCACGCAGCAGCAGCCCAGCAGTCTGTTCTTCAGCTGTTTGCTGCGCATGCTGCAGTGCTGGCCCGTGCGAGTGCCAATGTCTCAGGCGACCAGCGAGCACCTGCGATCTGCCAGGTTGCCACCATTCCTGCAGCCGACACTGCCACTCCGCCATTGCAGCTGCCACGAGCTGCTGGACAGACTGCTGCCGCCCAGCCAGAGTTGGAGCAGTCAGCAGCCGGCCACTCCAAGGCCAGAGCTGGTGCAGGCCGACCCCCAAGGGCATCTGCCATCTCGCCATCTGCCCCTCAGCAGCCTTCCCCCAGCCTTGCTGCAGCTACTGGGCTCCCATTGAGGAGGAGCAGCAGGGCGGGCAGGGGCCAGGCAAGGATGCGCAAGGCATCGCCCTCGCAGGGCAAAAAGTAGAGGTATGCACAAATGCCTGGTGCTTGTTGTAAGGCCGACACTGGTGCAGTTGTTTTTGTGTAAGGCCGAGACTGGTGTATTTCTTTCTTTTTGTAAGGCCGAGACTGGTGTCTTTCTTTCTTTTTGTAAGGCCGAGACTGGTAGTTTTGTGTTTTTGGAGGGGGCTTCTCCACATGAGCATGTAATGTGGGAAGGGCAGAGGTTTTCAATAAATTATTGTTGTTAAATTGCAGTGTGCATGGTTTTTTGGTTAAGTCCTGGTTGCCCTGCTCGGCTGAGGGCTTGTGGAGTGGCTACATTCATCTGCTGACATTGGCACAAGCCATTCCCTGAGAGGGGGCCTAGAACCAACGTTCAATAAGCTGGCGACGGGCGGCCCTTGCACTTTGTGCCTCCCTCCTGTGCTGGTCCTCCTCCTCCTCCTCCTCCTCGTCCTCCTCAGGTGGTCCTCCAATCTCTGGTGGCAGTGGCTGAGTCCTGCGGATAGCCAGGTTGTGCAGCATGCAGCAAACGACCACGAAATGGGAGACTCGCTCCGGCGAATACTGTAGGGCTCCACCGGAACGATCCAGACAGCGGAACCGTTGCTTCAGGACGCCGATTGTTTGTTCGATGATGTTCCTGGTCGCTTGATGGCTCTCGTTGTATCCCTCTTCAGCAGGGGTGCTGGGCGCACGGAGCGGGGTCATCAGCCAGGTACACAAAGGATAGCCTTTGTCCCCGATAAGCCATCCTCGTGGGTGAGGCTGGGCCTGGAACATGTCTGCCACAGAAGTCTGTCGCAGGATGAAGGCATCGTGGCTGCTGCCTGGAAAGCGGGCATTGACAGCTAGGATGAGCTGCCTGTGGTCACACACCAGCTGGACGTTCAGCGAATGGTAGCCCTTCCGGTTGCGGTAATCCTCGGCATTCTCCAGAGGTGCCCGCAAAGCCACATGCATGCAGTCAATGGCGCCCTGCACCATGGGGAAGCCCGCGAATGCTGCAAAGCCCATTGCACGCTGTTGCTGCTTGGCAAGGGCCATGGAGAAGGAGATGAACTGACGTCTCCTTTTGAAAAGGGCATTGGTCACCTGGCAGATGCAGCAATGCACGGCGAACTGGGAGATGTTGGCAATGTCCCCAGTAGCGGATTGGAAGGAGCCGGTGGCATAGAAGTTGAGAGAGAGAGAGAGAGACAGAGACGTCCTGCTCCTCAGCTGTGGCTGCAGATCACCGCCAAGCAGCTGGCAGATCTCTGTGACCACGTCCCTTCTGAATCGCAGCCTCCGAACACACTGCTCCTCAGACATGTTGAGATAGGAGAACTGCTGGCGGTATACCCTGGGTGGGTAAGGCCTCCTTTGCTGATGCCTGTTGCCCCCTCTCCGTCTAGCCAGGGCTGCCACTCTCTCACGACGTCTGTGAGCCCTTTGAATGTAATTGAGAAAGCCAGCGTTGGCACCCATTGCAGCCCCCATAATATGCTGGCAAACAATGAGATGTCAATGAAGGCAAAGACTAGTGGAAAGCTGTGGCCTGAAGCCAGAAGTACCTGTCCGAGTGTTGGCCCAAAGCAGAAAGCTATCAACCTTGGTCTCTCTCCAAAGATCCGTTTCTCAAGAAGGAGTGCTGCGAAATGGCAGCCTTTTATAGTGCAGGAGGAGTGCCCTTTAATTTGCGCCCCCCGCGCCCCGCATCGGCTGAGCACCGTTCCACTGTAACAGTCGCTAGGGGCACCAGGCGCACAATGGGGCGTCGTCACTGAAGTTCCGGTTGGGGGCGCACAAAGGGCGTTGCACGAGGAAATGACGTCATGATCTGCGCACGCAGCTGAGCGCGCGCAAAGACTGCGCCGCCGCTAAATCTCTAGTGAAGTTGGGGCGAGGTGCAGTTCGCACTGCGCCCGGGCGCTAGCCGCCTAGCGCCCGACATCTACTCCTCCTAAGGCGCTAACGGCTGGCGCAACCAACTGAATTTCTAGGCCTTAGTCCTTTTAGAATTCTTATTTACTGTGCCTGTTTGAATTACACCCTTGATTTCTCTGCCTTCCACTTTTGCTTTTCTCCTTCCTGTCTTTTGTTTCTATCCTTGCTTATCTTTCCTCCGTCTCCTTGCACAGGTTCCCAACCCCCTGCCATTTTAGTTTAAACCCTCCCCAGCAGCACTAGCAAACACTCCCCCTAGGACACGGTTCCGGTCCCGCCCAGGTGCAAACCGTCCAGTTTGTACTGGTCCCACCTCCCCCAAAACCGGTTCCAATGTCCCAGGAATTTGAATCCCCCACCTTGCACCATTCCTCTAGCCACGTATTCATCTGAAATATCCTTCTATTTCTACTCTGACGAGCACGTGGCATTGGTAGCAATCCTGAGATTACTACCTTTAAGGTCCTATTTTTTAATTTATCTCCGAACTCCCTACATTCAGCTTTTAGGACCTCATCCGGTTTTTTACCAATATCGTTGGTGCCTATATGCACCACGACAATTGGCTCTTCACCCCCTCTGTGAATCTCGCCCCCCGTGAATCACCCTCCCCGTGAATCTGCCCCTGTGAATTTAACCCCGCCGTGAATCTCCCCGCCGCTGCGAATCTCCCCCCCCCGTGAATGTCCCCCCTGTGAATCTCTCCCCCCCGTGAATCTCTCCTCCCGTGAATCTCCCCCCTGTGAATCCAATCCCCGTGAATCTAGCCCCCCGTGAATCTCCCCCCCGTGAACCTCTCCCCCCAAGTGAATCTCCCTCTCCAGTGAATCTCCCTCCCCGTGAATCTCCCCCCAATGAATCTCCCCCAAGAAATTCCCCCCCGTGAATCTCTCCCCCCGTGAATCTCCCCCCCGTGAATCTCTCCCCCCGTGAATCTCCCCCCCAGTGAATCTCCCCCCTGTGAATCTCCCTCCCGTGAATCTCCCCCGTGAATCTCCCCCCTGTGAATCTCCCCCATGAATCTCCCTCCCGTGAATCTCCCCCCTGTGAATCTACCCCCACCCGTGAATCTCCCCCCCCGTGAATCTCCCTCCCGTGAATCTCCCCCCGTGAATCTCCCTCCCGTGAATCTCCCCCACTCCGTGAATCTCCCTCCCGTGAATCTCGCCGCCCCTTGAATCTCCCCCCCGTGAATCTCCCCATGTGAAATCTCCCCCCTCCCCCGTGAATCCCCCCCTGTGATAACCCCCCCTGTGAATCTACCCCCCGTACACCTCGGCATCGACTACACCTGCATGGCGGCCGACTAGGCCTCTGACCCGGACGTCCAGGCCTACAGGACGGCGGTCACGGGCCTTCAACTAGCGGACGTCGCGTTCGACGATGCCGGCACTGCACTCCTGTGCGATGTCTCCATTGGGCAGCCACGTCCCTTCGTGCCTGATGGGTGGAGACGGCAAGTTTTCAACGCTGTCCATAATCTTTCCCACCCGGGCAGGAAGCCGCCACAGAAGCTGGTGGCGGCTAAGTTTGTCTGGCACGGGCTCAGGAAAGACGTTCGCGACCGGGCCAGCACCTGCGTGGTATGCCAACACTCGAAAGTGCATCGCCATACTAAGGCCCCGTTGGCGCCTTTCGCGGTGCCCTAGAGGCGGTTCGACAATGTTAACGTGGACCTGGTGGGGCCCCTGCAGCCCTCCCGCAGGTTCACCCACCTCCTCACAATGGTCGACAGAACCGCCCGATGGCCGGAAGCCATCCTGCTGTCTTCAACGACGTCCGGCGATGTGGCTTGGGCGTTCATCAGCACTTGGGTCACCCGGTTCGGTGCCCCATTTGACATTTCCTCTGACCGGGGGCCCCAGTTCACATCGGAGCTCTGGAATGCTATCACCCGAGGCCTCGGGTTGAGACTCCACCGCACCACGGCATACCACCCTCAGGCTAACGGACTGTGCGAACGGTTTCATCGCTCCATGAAGGCAGCGCTCTGGGCCAGCCTCCGGGACGACAGTTGGATTGACAGACTCCCATGGGTTATGCTGGGACTCAGGACCGCACCCAAGAAGGACCTCCAGTCTTCGTCCGCCGAGCTTGTCTACGGACAGCCGCTGCGGGTTCCTGGGGATTTCGTCCCCGAGCGCAACGGAACCTTGGTCCGCAGCCCGTCAGCGGTCCGACCTTCTGGACAACGCCAAGGTTTTCGCGCCGGTGCCCACGTCGCAGCATGGCTTCCCGCAGTCCCACGTTCCGCTTGACCTTCATGCGGCGGAGTACGTTTTCGTCCGCCACGACACCCACCGGGGACCTCTTCAGCCACCCTACGATGAACCATTCTGCGTGCTGGAAACCGGGGACAAGACCTTCGTAGCGGATATCGGCAGTAAGCCGGACTGCATTTCCGTGGACCGTCTTAAGCCTGCCCACCTGGATCTGGACCGACCCGTTGAGTTGGCACAGCCCCCGAGGCGGGGCCGACCTCCGGTTTCTGCAACCTCAGTCCACCACCGAACGCCCGAGGTCCCTCCGACGAACCCCCCGGACCCCGCCCCGGAATTGAGGAGCTATTCCGACCGTGTGAACCGGCTCCCCCAATGACTGACATTGCCAGTGCTAGTGAATTCTGGGGGGACGTATGTGGCGGAGACCACATAGGGACAATAACACAATTCACAATGTATAGCCAATGTGGTTATATGTACCTAAAGACAATTCACTATGTATAGCCAATGTTGTTATATGTACGTACTTGGTTGGGTTATCGGGGCAGGGTCCCTTTAAGAGCATCGGTAGCATGATGACGGCATGCGTCGGTAGCGTGATGACGTCATAGCCCTGCAACGAGGCTGAGAAGCTCAGTCCTCATGGAGAGTGAATAAAGTAACACGCATTTTGCCTTTGCTGCAACAAAAGTCTCAGAGCTTGTTGATTTCTAGCAACTCCAACATGGGTTACATTAGCTATCCTCCAATCCATGGGAACTGTTCCAGAGTCTACAGAATTTTGGAAGATGACCAGCAATGCATCTATTATTTCGAGGGCCACTTCCTTAAGTACCCTAGGATGTAGATTATTAGGCCCTGGCGATTTATCGGCCTTCAATCCCGTCAATTTCCTTAACACCATTTCCCTACAAATACTGATTTCATTCAATTCCTCCCTCTCATTAGACCCTATGTTCCCTGAAATCTCTGGGAGGTTATTTGTGTTCTCCTTTGTGAAGACAGAGCCAAAGTATGTATTTAATTGGTCTGCCATTTCTTTGTTCCCCATTATAAATTCCCCTGATTCTGACTGCAAGGGACCTATGCTTGACTTCACCAATCTTTTTCTCTTCACATATCTATAGAAGCTTTTACAGACAGTTTTTATGTTCCCCGCAAGCTTACTCTCACAATCTATTTCCCCCCTCTTAATTAATCCCTTTGTCTTCCTTTGCTGAATCCTAAACTGCTCCCAATCCTCAGGTTTGCTGCTTTTTCTGGCCAAATTATATGTCCTCTCCTTGGATCTTATGCTATCCCTAACTTCCCTTGTTAGCCACGGTTGAGTCACCTTTTTTGTTCTATTTTTATGCCAAACAGGGATGAACAAATTCTGTACTTCATCCATGCGATCTTTAAATGTTTGCCATTGGCTATCCACCGTCAACCCTTTAAGTAACATTCCCCAATCCATCCTAGCCAACTTGTGCCTCATACCATCGTAGTTTCCTTTATTTAAATTCAGGACCCTAGTCTCTGAGTCAACTACTTCACTCTCCATTTTAATGAAGAATTCCATCATATTATGATCGCTCCTCCCCAACGAGCCTCGCACAACAAGATTGCTAATTAATCCTTTCTCATTACATAATACCCAGTCTAAGATGGCCTGATCTGTAGTTGGTTCCTTGACATATTGGTCCAGGAAACCATCCCGTATACACTCTAGGAATTCCTCCTCCACAGTATTATTACTAATTTGGTTAGCCCAATCTATATGTAGATTAAAGTCACCCATGATAACTGCTGTGCCCTTATTGCACGCGTCTCTAATTTCCCGTTTAATGCCATCCCCAACCTCAGCATTATTGTTTGGGGGTCTGTATACAACTACCACTAACGTTTTCTGCCCCTTAGTATTTCTCAGCTCTGCCCATACAGATTCCACATCATCAGAGCTAATATCCTTCCTTACTATTGTGTTAATCTCCTCTTTAACCAGCAATGCTACTCCACCTCCTTTTCCTTTTTTCCTGTCCTTCCTGAATATTGAATACCCCTGGATGTTAAATTCCCAGTCTTGGTCACCCTGGAGCCATGTCTCCGTAATCCCAATTATATCATATCCGTTTACCTCTATTTGCGCAGCTAATTCATCCACCTTATTACGAATGCTGCTCGTATTAAGACACAAAGCCTTCATGCTTGATTTTTTAACACTCTTAGTCCTTTTAGAATTCTTATTTACTGTGGCCCTGTTTGAATTACACCCTTGATTTCTCTGCCTTGCACTTTTGCTTTTCTCCTTCCTGTCTTTTGTTTCTATCCTTGCTTCCCTTTCCTCTGTCTCCTTGCACAGGTTCCCAACGCCCTGCCATTTTAGTTTAAACCCTCCCCAACAGCACTAGCAAACACTCCCCCTAGGACACGGTTCCGGTCCCGCCCAGGTGCAAACCATCCAGTTTGTACTGGTCCCACCTCCCCCAGAACCGCTTCCAATGTCCCAGGAATTTGAATCCCCCATGCCCTTGCACCATTCCTCTAGCCACGTATTCGTCTGAAATATCCTTCTATTTCTACTCTGACTAGCACGTGGCATTGGTAGCAATCCTGAGATTACTACCTTTAAGGTCCTATTTTTTAATTTACCTCCTAACTCCCTATATTCAGCTTTTAGGAACTCATCCGGTTTTTTACCTATATCGTTGGTGCCTATATGCACCACGACAACTGGCTCTTCACCCCACTTTGTGAATCTTGCCCCCTGTGAATCACCCTCCCCGTGAATCTCCCCCTGTGAATTTCACCCCGCCGTGAATCTCCCCCCCGCCGTGAATCTCCCCCTGTGAATGCCCCCCCTGTGAATCTCTCCCCACCGTGAACATCCCCCCTGTGAATCCAATCCCCGTGAATCTAGCCCCTCATGAATCTCCCCCCGTGAATCTCTCCCCCCCCAGTGAATCTCCCTCCCCAGTGAATCTCCCTCCCCGTGAATCTCCACCTCGTGAATCTCCCCCTCGTGAATCTCCCCCGAGAAATTCTCCCCCGTGAATCTCCCCCCTGTGAATCTCCCTCCCGTGAATCTCCCCCACTCCGTGAATCTCCCTCCCGTGAATCTCTCCCCCCGTGAATCTCACCCTGTGAATCTCTCCCCCCGTGAATCTCCCCCCCGTGAATCTCCCTCCCGTGAATCTCCCCCCCTGTGAATCTCCCTCCCGTGAATCTCCCTCCCGTGAATCTCCCCCACTCCGTGAATCTCCCTCCGGTGAATCTCCCCGCCCCGTGACTCTCCCCATGTGAAATCTCCCCCCCGTGAATCTCCCCCGTGATATTGCCCCGTGAATCTACCCCCCCGTGAATCTCCCCCGTGAAATTCCCCCCGTGAATCTCACCCCCCGTGACTCTCCCCCCATGAAACTCCCCCGTGAATCTATCCCTGTAAATCTCCCCCTCTGTGAATCTCCCCCCTGTCAATCTCCCCCCCGTGAATCTCCCCCACTGTGAATCTCCCCCCCCCGGGAATCCCCCCCGTGAATATCCCCACCTGTGAATCTCCCCCCTGTGAATCTCCCCCCGTGAATCTCCCCCCATGAATCTCCCCCCCGTGAATCTCCCCTCCGTGAATCTCCCCCCCCGTGAATCTCCCCCCTGTGAATCTTCCCCCGTGAATCTCCCCCCTGTGAATCTCCCCCCCGTGAATCTCCGCCCCGTGAATCTCCCCCCTGTGAATCTCCCCCCTGTGAATCTCCTCCCCGTGAATCTCCCCACTGTGAATCTCCCCCCTGTGAATCTCCCCCCGTGAATCTCCCCCGCTGTGAATCTCCCCCCGTGAATCTCCCCCCCTGTGAATCTCCTCCCCGTGAATCTCCTCCCCGTGAATCTCCCCCCCTGTGAATCTCCCCGTTGAATCTCCCCCCTGTGAATCTCCCCCACTGTGAATCTCCCCCCCTGTGAATCTCCCCCCCGTGAATCTCCCCCCCGTGAATCTCCCCCCGTGAATCTCCCCCCTGTGAATCGCCCCCCTGTGAATCTCCCCCCTGTGAATCTCCCCCCTGTGAATCTCCGCCCTGTGAATCTCCCCCCCGTGAAGCTCCCCCCTGTGAAGCTCCCCCCAGTGAATCTCCTCCCCGTGAATCTCCCCCCTATGAATATCACCCCCCCGTGAATCTCCACCCCCCTGTGAATCTCCCCCCGTGAAGCTCCCCCCAGTGAATCTCCTCCCCGTGAATCTCCCCCCATGAATCTCCCCCCCGTGAATCTCCACCCCCCTGTGAATCTCCCCCCGCTGTGAATCTCCCCCCCGTGAATCTCCCCCCCGTGAACCTCCCCCCTGTGAAGCTCCCCCCCTGTGAAGCTCCCCCCCGTGAATCTCCTCCCTGTGAATCTCCCCCCTGTGAATCTCCCCCCCCCTGTGAATCTCCCCCCTGTGAACCTGCCCCCCCTGTGAATCTCCCCCCGCTGTGAATCTCCCCCCTGTGAATCTCCCCCCGTGAATCTCCCCACCGTGAATCTCCTCCCCGTGAATCTCCCCACCGTGAATCTCCTCCCCGTGAATCTCCTCCCCGTGAATCTCCTCCCCGTGAAGCTCCCCCCCGTGATCTCCCCCATGGTCTTTCCCACTGTGATCTCTGCCCCCTGTGATTTCTCCTCTTGTGAATCACTGCCAAACTTCCCCCACCCCAGCCAAACTTCCCTCCCCCTCCCTCCAAACTCCCGTCTGTCAAACTCCTCCCCCCCTCCCCCACACCCCTGGTCAAACTCTCCCCTGCACATAGAGGTTGAGAAAGACAAATTGAGACTGAGGGACAAATTGGGAAGTAAAAGGAGTGAGAGGAGTGCTAGAGATGGGCAGAGCAGAGGATAGAGGGAAGGGGACAGACAGAGAGAGAAGGAAGGAGCAGACGGTGCACATGGGGAATAAAAGACTGAAGAAGAGGGGGAGGAAGGGGGAGGAACCAAACACGAGAACGAAGATCAGAGAGTGGGAAACAGGTTACAGAGAGAGGGAGAGCTGGATAGAGATATTGCAACAGATAGAGAATGAGAGAGCGAGATAAGGCTCGGAGGTACAAAAAGAGGGAGAAAAGAGAAACACAGGCCAGCAAAATACAGAAACGCAGAAAACGAAAGAAAACACAAAAAGGGAGAACAGAAGAGAAAGGACGAAGATACAGAGAGGGCAAGAGAAACAGCTACAGGAACAAATATACAGAGGGAAAGAATTGGTGAGAGGGACTGAAAAACCGATACAGAAAGAAAGAGGAGTCGAGAGAGTTTGGAGAGAGGGCTCATTTTGACTTTGTGTAATAGCGAATCACTGGCTCATTTTACATCTCTCTCAATCTTTCTTGCCATTGATGTAAAACGATCTGCCGATTCGCTATCACCTGTATTTAAAATGTCCCCCATAGTGCGATGCGGAGAGCGGACGCCCTCCTGCTCCTCCTGGCCTCACAAGGAAACATTAAAAAGATTGAAAAATCACTGACCTGGATCTCCCCGGGACATGGATACATCTCAAAGCAATTTTCTCTGGATGTGAATTAGACCAAATGGTGAGACTGAGCAAAAGAGCTTTGCTGGAACTTGACAAAATGTCCACCTTGCGTCTAAAACACAATGGCCCTGAAATTAGGATCGGGTGCTTGCCGCGCGTGCAAGCCCCCGATGTGCACTCACCCTGCGCACCGACATCTGAAGCCCGGGCCTGCTCGCATTTCCTGTCACTGGCCCGGTTCAGCTGTCGGCGCGATGTGCTTACCTGATCCAGCGGCGTAGTTAGTGCGATGTGCCGGCTGGGATCAGGTGAGCACTGTGCAGCCAATCAGGGGAGGGGAAACTCATTCATGAGTTTGAGAGTAAGAACTGTCAAACTCATGAAAAGTATGGGCTGCCAAAACACTACTTTAACTTTAAATAAAATTTTAAAAAACATCCCACTGATTATAATGGGCCAGAAATTGGTGAACGGGGCTTGCCGCGCGTGCAAGCCCCGTATATGCACTTACCCCGCACTACTGCCGATCAGCTCCAGGGACGCCTGGACTTGGTGTTTGAAAAAGAAGAATCCCGGGCAGCGTATGACGTCACGCCGCCCAGGAGTGCAGCCAGCGCGAAGCCAGGAGCGTGCAGTGTAAGTGAGACACACCCCTTGAGGTCTCAGTTTCACTGGACACGCCCCCAATGTTTCTGTCAAGCTGCTAAGCATTTTTACATGCAAAGCAGCAGTTTAAATAGGTTTTTGGAAGTTTTTTGAAGATTTTGGTAACTTTTATAAACTTTTTAAAATGCTAACATTATTTTGAGTAATCTGAAGTAGTTTTAAAGAGAATTAAAGCAATTTAAAGACTTTTAAAAGCCCTAAAAGAATTTTTTTAATTCCATTTATTTATTTAGCAATGTCGTCGTCATACGTGTCTTCACACTGTTCCTGTTGTGTATGTAATATGTGTGCTACTTTGAACCTATGGACAGGACTGCACTACTTGTTGGGCGTAGTGATACGCAGTACCACTCCTGGCCATAGGGGTATAAATAGTACTGTGGGTACTGATCCCCCTCAGTTCCCGCCTGTGGGCATGAAGTAAAGACCTACGTATAGTCCCTACCTCCAACCAGTAAAGACCTGTTTTATTGTTACTGATTAAGTCTGAGTATTAATTACTTGAACAACTCACAGATTTAACACTGGCGACGAGTCGGTTCGAACCCTGCGGCAGTTATTCCACAGCGGCTTCATCCAAAGACAGGACGTTGAAGAGAGGTTCCAATCCTCAACACCCCACTGAAAACTGAAGGGCAGCAGAAATCCTGACAGCTTCCAGCGACTGGAAGCGACAGGCATTAGGACCCTGAAGCCTCCATAACCTCCTGGGTAAGCCAGAGCCCGGGAGGGCACGAGCGGGTAAGCTAGAGCCCGGGAGGGAGCGAGCAAGAGCCGCCGAGCGGGTGAGCCAGAGGCCGGGAGCCGCTTCAAGCGGGAGGCGCTTAGCGGGCCAGCGATCGCACCGGTGATAAGGGCTGAGAACCGTTTCGGGCGGGCGGCGCACCAGCGATCGCACAGGAGATAAGAGCCGCAGTCGGGCTGAAAGTCAGCGACGAGAAGTGCGGGAAAACCGCCATTGAAGTGGGCGGGGAGAGCGAGAAGCGCGGGAAAGCCGCCATTTTTCACGGGAAAACCGCTGGGGAAGAAGGCAGAAGCGGGAAAACCGCCATTTTGTGGGCGGAGGACGACGGCAAGAGCGGGAAGCCGCCATCTTGGATAGCAGTAAAAAAAAAAAAAATCTGAGAAATTGCAAATCTACAATGCCTAAACACGGGAATATTAGCACCTTTGATAGTGACCTCGAAGATTGGGCCATATATGTTGAAAGAGTAAAAAATTATTGTAAGGCCAATAAAATTCGTGACCAAGATAAAGCTCTAACATTATTAAATTTAATGGGTGCGAAGACATACGGGCAATTGAAACACCTGTTATCACCAGATGAACCGGCGGATAAGACGTTCGATGAGATTGTTACTGTCCTGAAAGATCATCTAAACCCCACGCCGCTGATGCTAGCGGAACGATTTAAATTTTACGACAGAAGGCAGCTACAGCATGAAAGCAATGCTGATTATTTGCTGGAATTGCGTAAATTAGCGAAATATTGCCAGTTTGGAACGGGACTGACAGAGGCACTTCGAGACAAATTTGTGTGTGGTTTATTTAAACAGGATACACAAAAGCGACTGCTCGAGGAGAATGAGCTGACGCTTGAGAAGGCGGTCACTATGGCAGCAGCACACGAAGCCGCAGCGAGAGGCACGGCAGTAATGCAGCTACGGTCACCGGAGCTCAGTGCACACAAATTGGGTGTGAGTTCTGGCAAATGTTATCGTTGTGGAAAGACAACGCATGATCAGAACCAGTGTTGGTTTAAAAACCAAGAATGTAGAACTTGTGGTAGGCTTGGGCATATAGCTAGAGTATGCAGGTCAGGGAAGAAGACCAGCAACAAGAAGTCACCGCAAGGAAAATACGCAAAGGTACACAAGGTGACCGAACAGGAGTCTGATTCAGACGCTAGCAGTAATGAACTGGCTAGCTTAAGCTGTAATGAACTGGCTAGCTTAAGAGTACTCAACGCTGGTAAGGGTGCAGACCTCCAGACAATTTGGGTCACTCTTCAGATAGAAGGAGTCCAAGTAAAACTGGAATTGGACACTGGATCGGCATTGACGGTCATAAATAAGAAAGATTACGGAAAGTTATTCCAACATATTCCCCTACAGGATACGGGGATTATATTGAAAACATACACGGGGCAAAGAGTGTACCCCATCGGGAAAATAGAGGTTGCAGTGGTCCACAAGGGCGAAGACAGTCAAATAATGGACTTATATGTGATATCTGAAGGAGGTTCTCCACTACTAGGACGGGAGTGGATTAGGAAAATGAATATGGACTGGCATTTCCTACAAACAATAACGAGTGAGAACTCGGTGAAGATAGTCAGCCCAGACTCTGGAACGGATGATGGTAAGCCCAACTCAGGTGCAAAAGACAAAGTTTCAGCACAGAATTCCACTGAGCAACAACAACATAGTTTAACTGTGGATTCTGAGTCTGGCAAGTCTACTGATGTGCCCATTTCTGAGGGACACCGGGCTCGAACTCAACTCCATTTCAAACTACAACAGCAATTAGAACAAATGCTTCGCCGTTGTGAGCAAGAGTTGAATGCAACGAAAGAGTTCTTTGATATAGAGTTGGAGAATCTGGAAAGACAACAGAAGCAGCTGATGGAGAAAATGGAGCAGGAGCACACAAAACGTCTGATGTCAGAGGAGTTAACGGTCAGCCAACTCCTGCATATGCTGAAGGACAGGACTCTGAAATGGGAAAAACTTGAACACGAACTTCAATATTCAAACGAAAGGGGTTCGGAGCTCTCAAAGGTTATTGGAAGAGCTGAGGTGGCAACACAGACTGAGATGACTGCAACAGAGCAGCCCTTGGATGCCAAAAGTACGCTGACTCACGTCAACGTAGAACAACAGACCGCTGAAACAGCTGCTCCGGTAGAGGGATTGAATAGTCTGATCAATCAATCTCCAAAAGAAGTTGAAGTAGTAAAATCTCAAATGAGGTCATTAGTAAACGACTTGCTGAAAGCCCAGAAAAAGCTGGATGAAGAGGTACGCATGAAGAAGTCTCTTCAGGAAAGATGTCTGGACTTGGAACAAAAGCTGGCTAACGCCCAGCTGGGTATGGAGGAAATAGAAGACCCTCTCGCTGGCCTAGATCAGGACGACACCGAATATTACTATGTCCTGTCCTGCCCAACTTGTAACTTCGACTCCCACCATACAGAAATCATGGAGCAGCACCGAAAGTCTACGGAACATCGGGAGAAGGTGGCTCTACTACGGAAAAAGGAGGGAGAGAAGGAGGAACTGCGCATGCAGCTGGCAGCTGACAGTGGAGCCCAGAGAGTCTCCAAGAAGCAGAAAAGGGAAAGTCGAAACAGAAGATGACCCATCTGAACCATTATTACCTCTACCAGATCACACACGTGGTCCCTCCGAACGGAGCCAATTCAGTTCGGAAGTTCAAACTGTTAAATCCATGGAAGGACTATTGAATGAGTCACTCCAGCAACGTGAACTGACTCCACCACAGAGATTGAATCTGTGAACTGTTTTCCGCAGAGACTGAATCTGTGATCTGTTTTGACATGAAGTTATCTATGTATCTATGCTATTCTGTTATGTAAACCTGAAGTTATATATGTATATATGTTATTACGTTATGTTAAATGGGGAGATGACTGTAAAGCTAGGAAGGGAGGAATGTTGTGTATGTAATATGTGTGCTACTTTGAACCTATGGACAGGACTGCACTACTTGTTGGGCGTAGTGATACGCAGTACCACTCCTGGCCATAGGGGTATAAATAGTACTGTGGGTACTGATCCCCCTCAGTTCCCGCCTGTGGGCATGAAGTAAAGACCTACGTATAGTCCCTACCTCCAACCAGTAAAGACCTGTTTTATTGTTACTGATTAAGTCTGAGTATTAATTACTTGAACAACTCACAGATTTAACAGTTCCCTTTGGGGAACTGTATGAAGTGGTGGAAGGATTTATGGCCATGATTAACGCTCATTCCATGACCGTAACCATCTTTGAACCAGCCATTAGGGCGGTTAGTCCTATGGCGGGAGGGTTTTACGGGCTCCCACAAGCTATACAAGGAGGGGGGGCCACCCACACCCACGGACGCAAATATCCCACTGGATGTCAACCCAGAATTTAGAGCCGGAGCTCCGACTCCACTTGCCGGGACTGTCTGGTGTGGGGTTCGAAACCCTACCCTGATCTGGCCCAGCGGCGGGGATCCTACCGCTATGACAAAGGCCCAATCCGATTAGCAACGTGAAATGGCAGCATAGGGCTCCAGTCACGGGGAGGGAAAAGGCGCAGGAAACGTATGGGTGTCACCTTTTGTGCGGAGTGGGCCTTTTGCGTAGCAGTAAGCATCCCCGCCGCTGGGCCAGAAGGAGTAGGGTTTTGAACCCCACTCCAGACAGTCCCGGCAAGTGGAGTCGGAGCTCCAACTTTAAATTCTGGGTGGACATCCAGCGGGATACTTGCGTCCGTGGGTGTTGGTGGCCCCCCCCCCCCTCAGATGGGTTGTGGGAGCCCGTAAAACCCTCCCGCCATAGGACTAACCACCCTAATGGCTGGTTCAAAGATGGTTACGGTCACGGAATGAGCGTTAATCACGGCCATAAATCCTTCCACCACTTCATACAGTTCCCCAAAGGGAACAGTGTGAGGATACGTACGATGATGACCTCTTGCGCAATGCACCTCCTTGGACCCTCAGTCGCAGATGCGAGGGGGCAAGTCGTGCAATTGTTAAATTTTTCATTTTATTGACATGTAAAATGTTGGCCCAGTAATTCCCTTCCAAATGCGCGAGTACGGTCGGGGTACTTACGCATCTGGCCGGATGAAATGCCGGTTTTCAGCATGCACAGTGCATGTGGGGAAAACCGGCATTTCCTGTCCTCTGAACGAAGGGGTTCAGAGGCAGAACGCGTGCGACTGCACAGGCAGCGCGTGCGCAGTATAATTCGCCGCTTTCATTAATGCTTTCGGTGAGGTCAAGTCATTACAACTTACACATGAAAAAAGCATGGGTACAGGTGCTCCAGAGGCTGCGGAGGAAGATATTTATTATCGTGGAGCTTCTGAAAGTATGTATGTCTGTATATATTCCTTTGCGTGTTATGTATATATTCCTTTACTTATGTGTATGAATGTATTATTTAATTATGACTTTCAGAGAAAGTAACTTATTGGAAAATCATAATTAAAAACATACATTCATACACATTAGTAAAGGAATATAAAACATACATACATATACGTAAAGGAATATATGTGGACATACATACATAACTCATTCTCACATTCCATTCACACAGCCACAATTGCTCCTTCTACCTACCGTTCTGAAAAACCTTTAAAAAAAAAATTTAAACTTTAAAACTTACTTAAAATTTCTTAAAATAACTTCCCTCCCTTTCCCAAACAAAAATATTGCATTTCAGAAGCTCCACGATAAAATATATCTTCCTCCGCAGCCAATGAACAACTTTACACTTGCTTTTTTCAAGTGTAACTTCTAAGGACTTACCCTCACTGAATCCATCATTGAAATCCACAAAGTTCACTGCGCAAGCGCTGCCTGTGCAGTCGCACGCGCTGTGAATAGACCTCGGGTCTGGAAATGCCGGCGTTCCCCGCATGCGCTGTTCCTGCTGAACGCCAGCATTTCCAACGGCCAGATGCGTGAGTACCCTGACCGTACTCATGCTTCTGGCCGCGAATTTCTGGCCCAATAACTATAAATAAGTTTTTTTTAATGTTTTAAACGATTAATCAATTTTTTGAAAAAAATAAATTTTTTAAAAATAGGGTCTAAAACTAAACTTACCTTACTGTAAATTCTTTAAAAATAATAAACCTGTGGGAAAAAAATTTCTACATTGTACTAAAAGCCCACTTACCTGTAAAACTAAGTACTTACGTCTGGTTTTTCCACGCGTAAAAACCGGAGGCCTTTACACTCGGGCAACTCTGGAAAAAAAAAAGGAATTTCACTGCGCACGCGCTGCATCACAAGTCGCACGCATTCTGCCTCTTAACCCCTTGGGTCAGAGGACAGGAAATGCCGGTTTTCAGCGCATGCGCTGTGCATGCTGAAAACCGACAATTCCTCCGGGCACACACGTGAGTACCCCGTCCTTACTCACGCGCTGTGCCCGGAATTACTGGGCGTATGGATGACCCTCACCTAACACAAAATGGACACCTTGCACATAATAGAAACTGGTGGCCTTGCACCTAACACAAAATGGCTGCCACACGCTGTTGCGTTTGCAAAGATAATCCAGAGGCTGTAAGCAGAGTTCAGTTCATGTTGCTTTTTAATGGCTGCTCCACACACACACTCTCAGACAAAAGCCATCGAATACCTATACACAATACAATGATAACAGCACTATCAAACTCCATGTGCTCAGGCCAAGGCAATCGAGTACCAATATCAGACATAACATTTCCTCTCCCCTCACAGAATTTCAAACATGAAATGTAGTGACAAAGTCCTGTAGGTGGCCAGGGTGAGAACATGTACGAACAGGCCTAGGTGCGGACTGGTGAAGAGCAGGCCGAAGTGGGGACTGGTGAGGAGCAGGCTGAGGCACAATATCTGCTTGAGGGTTGGCTGACTGAGCCACATGTGCATCCCGCCACTCTGGGGGTAAGGCTTGGGGATTAGGTCCGTATAATCCCGCATCAGGGGGTGCTGGCACCTTCCGAAGGCGGCTGGCATGCCACCGAGAGCCGTCAGTGAGGCAGAAAGTGGCTGGTCCAAGTTGGCGGCTGATTTGGAGAGGGGAGGACCAGAATGACACCATCTTATTTGTTGTGTATGTAATATGTGTGCTACTTTGAACCTATGGACAGGACTGCACTACTTGTTGGGTGTAGTGATACGCAGTACCACTCCTGGCCATAGGGGTATAAATAGTACTGTGGGTACCGATCTCCCCTCAGTTCCCGCCTGTGGGCATGAAGTAAAGACCTACGTGTAGTCCCTACCTCCAACCAGTAAAGACCTGTTTTATTGTGACTGATTAAGTCTGAGTATTCATTACTTGAACAACTCACAGATTTAACACTGGCGACGAGTCTGATTCGGACCCTGCGGCAGTCACTCCACGGCAGCTTCGTCCACAGCCAGGACGTTGCAGAGAGGTTTCCACCCTCTCCACCCCACTGGAAGACATCCTGACCTCGGAGCCTCCATCGGCGACCGTCAGCTTCTTCTCCAGCTTGGTGGTGGGTAAGCCGTTGTCTGAGCCGGGCAGCGACGCGACAGGCAGTCGACCGCGTTGGCCGCACGAACGGGGCTGGGGGAGCTGGAGGAATAGGGCGCGAGAGCCGCTTCGAGTGGGAGGCGTTTCAACAGAGCGATCGCATCTCCTGATAAGAGCCGAGAGCCGCTTCGCGATCCAGCGATCGCATCCGCTGATAAGGGCCGCACTCGGGCGATCGCGGCGAAGATAAGGGCCGCACTCGGGGGCTGAAGGGAGACGGCGTTGGGGGACGGGTGAAGACCGCCAAGCGCGGGAAAACCGCCATTTTGTGGGTGGAGGACGACGGCAAGAGCGGGAAGCCGCCATCTTTGATAACAAGTAAAGAAAAGAAAATCTGAGAAATGGCAAATCTACAATGCCTAAACACGGGAATATTAGCACCTTTGATAGTGACCTCGAAGATTGGGCCATATATGTTGAAAGAGTAAAAAATTATTGTAAGGCCAATAAAATTCGTGACCAAGATAAAGCTCTAACATTATTAAATTTAATGGGTGCGAAGACATACGGGCAATTGAAACACCTGTTATCACCAGATGAACCGGCGGATAAGACGTTCGATGAGATTGTTACTGTCCTGAAAGATCATCTAAACCCCACGCCGCTGATGCTAGCGGAACGATTTAAATTTTACGACAGAAGGCAGCTACAGCATGAAAGCAATGCTGATTATTTGCTGGAATTGCGTAAATTAGCGAAATATTGCCAGTTTGGAATGGGACTGACAGAGGCACTTCGAGACAAATTTGTGTGTGGTTTATTTAAACAGGATACACAAAAGCGACTGCTCGAGGAGAATGAGCTGACGCTTGAGAAGGCGGTCACTATGGCAGCAGCACACGAAGCCGCAGCGAGAGGCACGGCAGTAATGCAGCTACGGTCACCGGAGCTCAGTGCACACAAATTGGGTGTGAGTTCTGGCAAATGTTATCGTTGTGGAAAGACAACGCATGATCAGAACCAGTGTTGGTTTAAAAACCAAGAATGTAGAACTTGTGGTAGGCTTGGACATATAGCTAGAGTATGCAGGTCAGGGAAGAAGACCAGCAACAAGAAGTCACCGCAAGGAAAATACGCAAAGGTACACAAGGTGACCGAACAGGAGTCCGATTCAGACGCTAGCAGTAATGAACTGGCTAGCTTAAGCTGTAATGAACTGGTTAGCTTAAGAGTACTCAATGCTGGTAAGGGTGCAGACCTCCAGACAATTTGGGTCACTCTTCAGATAGAAGGAGTCCAAGTAAAACTGGAATTGGACACTGGATCGGCATTGACGGTCATAAATAAGAAAGATTACGGAAAGTTATTCCAACATATTCCCCTACAGTATACGGGGATTATATTGGAAACATACACGGGGCAAAGAGTGTACCCCATCGGGAAAATAGAGGTTGCAGTGGTCCACAAGGGCGAAGACAGTCAAATAATGGACTTATATGTGATATCTGAAGGAGGTCCTCCACTACTAGGACGGGAGTGGATTAGGAAAATGAATATGGACTGGCATTTCCTACAAACAATAACGAGTGCGAACTCGGTGAAGATAGTCGGCCCAGACTCTGGAACGGATGATGGTAAGCCCAACTCAGGTGCAAAAGACAAAGTTTCAGCACAGAATTCCACTGAGCAACAACAACATTGTTTAACTGTGGATTCTGAGTCTGGCAAGTCTACTGATGTGCCCATTTCTGAGGGACACCGGGCTCGAACTCAACTCCATTTCAAACTACAACAGCAATTAGAACAAATGCTTCGCCGTTTTGAGCAAGAGTTGAATGCAACGAAAGAGTTCTTTGATATAGAGTTGGAGAATCTGGAAAGACAACAGAAGCAGCTGATGGAGAAAATGGAGCAGGAGCACACAAAACGTCTGATGTCAGAGGAGTTAACGGTCAGCCAACTCCTGCATATGCTGAAGGACAGGACTCTGAAATGGGAAAAACTTGAACACGAACTTCAATATTCAAACGAAAGGGGTTCGGAGCTCTCAAAGGTTATTGGAAGAGCTGAGGTGGCAACACAGACTGAGATGACTGCAACAGAGCAGCCCTTGGATGCCAAAAGTACGCTGACTCACGTCAACGTAGAACAACAGACCGCTGAAACAGCTGCTCCGGTAGAGGGATTGAATAGTCCGATCAATCAATCTCCAAAAGAAGTTGAAGTAGTAAAATCTCAAATGAGGTCATTAGTAAACGACTTGCTGAAAGCCCAGAAAAAGCTGGATGAAGAGGTACGCATGAAGAAGTCTCTTCAGGAAAGATGTCTGGACTTGGAACAAAAGCTGGCTAACGCCCAGCTGGGTATGGAGGAAATAGAAGACCCTCTCGCTGGCCTAGATCAGGACGACACCGAATATTACTATGTCCTGTCCTGCCCAACTTGTAACTTCGACTCCCACCATACAGAAATCATGGAGGAGCACCGAAAGTCTACGGAACATCGGGAGAAGGTGGCTCTACTACGGAAAAAGGAGGGAGAGAAGGAGGAACTGCGCATGCAGCTGGCAGCTGACAGTGGAGCCCAGAGAGTCTCCAAGAAGCAGAAAAGGAAAAGTCGAAACAGAAGATGACCCATCTGAACCATTATTACCTCTACCAGATCACACACGTGGTCCCTCCGAACGGAGCCAATTCAGTTCGGAAGTTCAAACTGTTAAATCCATGGAAGGACTATTGAATGAGTCACTCCAGCAACGTGAACCGACTCCACCACAGAGATTGAATCTGTGAACTGTTTTCCGCAGAGACTGAATCTGTGATCTGTTTTGACATGAAGTTATCTATGTATCTATGTTATTCTGTCATGTAACCCTGAAGTTATATATGTATATATGTTATTACGTTATGTTAAATGGGGAGATGACTGTAAAGCTAGGAAGGGAGGAATGTTGTGTATGTAATATGTGTGCTACTTTGAACCTATGGACAGGACTGCACTACTTGTTGGGCGTAGTGATACGCAGTACCACTCCTGGCCATAGGGATATAAATAGTACTGTGGGTACCGATCTCCCCTCAGTTCCCGCCTGTGGGCATGAAGTAAAGACCTACGTGTAGTCCCTACCTCCAACCAGTAAAGACCTGTTTTATTGTGACTGATTAAGTCTGAGTATTAATTACTTGAACAACTCACAGATTTAACATTATTGTTGCGGTGAGGCCTGCGGACTCTGACCCAATCGGAGACTGAGATGTTGGGCGCCTTGGCCCTCTTTGACTGGTCGAAGCGGAGTTTCATCTTCTCCTGCTGTCTAGCGACTGTGGCTTGAGCCAGTGGAGCAGGGCTCTGAGCCAGCGAGGGGCGGAGCCTGCCAAGGGCAGCATAAGCTCACGGCCTAGCATGAGGGATGCGTGTGAGACCCCTGTAGTGGAATGCTGGGAGGCTCTGTAGTGCAGCAGTGTGTGGAGGAGGGCCTTGTCAAACGCACACCCCTGGGATAGGTGTGCTTGGAGGCCATTTTTCAGTGTCTGGTTAAAATGCTCCACCCCCCCCCCCCATTTGACTCGGGGTGGTAGTACGTGCGTATGTGACGGATGCCCTTGCTCTCAAGGTAAGAGGAGAGTTCCGAAGAGACCATTTGGGGGCCATTGTCTGTGGTGATGGCCTTTGGATGCCCCCAGCGGGAGAAGAGGGACTCAAGGATATCAATGATGACCCAAGAGGTGACGGAGCCCACGGCAGTGACCTCTGGCCATTTTGAGTGCAGGTCATAGGTCACCACAAGGAACCGTTGATGGTGGGGGACACCATGGATCTCCCCGCAGACGTCCAGCTGCAGGTGCTCCCAGGGCTGAGAGGGCCAGGCAAGGGGATGCAGGGGTGGAGGAGCTTGGTGGCCAGTCTTGCCACTTACAAGGCAGACTGCACAGTCCTTGACCAGGGCCTCGATTTCCCTGTCGATACCCAGCCACCACACTAGGTCTCGGCATCGTTGTTTGAGCTTCACTATGCCCAAGTGGCCCTCATGCGCCATGGATAAAACACGCGCACGAAGGGCACTTGGGACCACAGTGCAGAGCCCACGTGCAACACAGGAGTCATTCCAGCAGGAGAGCTCCTCTTTAACTCTGGAGTAGGCAGACAGTTCCTCAGGCACCTTGCGAGGCCAGCCATCTCTGATGAAGGTGCACAGCTGGGAGAGGGCCGGATCCTGTTCAGAGGCCTCTTTGAGCTCCTGGAGAGAGACTGTGGTTTGGAGAGGCGTATGCAGCATCTGGACGATATCCTGCTCCACATGGTCAGGCCCAATGAGTGGGGCTGGGGCAGAGACAGTGCGGGAGAGCAGATCTGCAACAACATTGTCATGTCCTGGTGTGAACTGGAGACTGAAATTGTATTGGCGGAGGCGGTCAGACCAGCGGTGTAGACGCGGTGGTCTGTGGCCCGTGCCGGATGTCGACAGCAGGGCAGTGAGAGCCTGGTGATCGGTTCGCAGGGTGAAGGCACGGCCATACGTGTACAGGTGCCACCACTCACATGCCCAGACGCACGCCAGCGCCTCACACTCGCCTACTGAGTACTTCTGTTCGGTGGGGCTAAGGGCTCGGGAGGCAAAGGCGATTGGTTTCTCCACTCCATTCTGTATCTGCGATAACACCGCCCTCACAGCTGCAGCGGATGCATCGCAGGTGACGAGGGTGGGGCTGGCGACGTCAAAGTGAGCCAACACTGGAGGTGACGTGAGCTGCGATTTGAGGAGGCGAACAGCTTCCGTACAGGCTTGTGACCACACCCAGGGCTCATCCTTTCGCAGGAGCTGGCGCAGTGGGGCTGTGGTGGCTGAGTACTGGGGCAAAAACTTCAGGTAGTACCTAGTCATGCCAAGGAAGGAGGCAACCTGTGCTGCAGAGCTGGGTTCTGGGATGCTGTGAATGGCATCCACGTTTGACTGGAGTGGGGATATACCATCAGCCGACAACCGAAACCCCACAAATTCGATCTCTGAAACAGCAAAGACACACTTTTCGCCATTCAGTGTGAGCTTGTGTTTTGCTAGAGCCGTGAAAACTCTGTGAAGGCATTCATCATGAGTGGAGGTCGAGGGCCCATGCACGGCGATGTCATCCAGGTAGATGGCCACCCGAGGAATGCCCGCGAGCACAGAGGACATCACCTTTTGGAAGCAGCTGGGTGCAGAGCTAAGTCCAAATGGCATCCTGGTGTACCGAAAGACACCAGCATGTGTCACAAAAGCAGTGAGGTCCCTGCTGCTGGGGTGGAGGGGAACCTGTAGATAGCCCTGTCGAAGGTCCAGTTTCGAGAACAGGATGGAACCATAGAACTGTGCTGTGAGTTCCTCTGACGTGGGCAGTGGATATTTGTCAGGGATTACGGCCTTATTCACTGCTCGAAGATCAACACAGACGCGTAGACCACCTGACTTTTTCATTGCGACCACCAGGTTGGAGACCCATGGGGAGGCATCAACTGGTTCGATGATGCCAGCTTCCAGTAGCTGCTTTAGTTCAGCTGTGACCCCGTCACAGAGAGCAAGCGGGATGTGGCGCAGTGGCTGAATGGCGGGGGTAACGGTGGAGTCAACCATGGGCTGGTGGGTGAAGGCAGTCAGGCAGCCCAGACCCTCGAAGAGTGCTTGGTGCCATGGTGAGGCGACGTGCAGAATTGCAGACCCAAGAGAGAAAAACCCAGGTCAGTGAAAAGATCCAGTCCCATCAGGTTAGCTCCTTGGCGTGCCACAGGAAAACAAAAATCTGGCAAAACTTTTGTTCCATAGCGTACAGTGAGGTTGACTGAGCCCACTAGTCCAATTTTCGAATTACCATACCCGCAAAGGGCAGTGGAGGGCGCAGAGAGTGGCAGGGAGCTGAAAAAGCGTTTGAATGTGTCCACATTCAGCAGTGAGATGCTGGCACCGGTATCCAACAACAGCGGAATGCACACATCATTCAGGTTAATTGTGCATGACTTGAAAGCCACTACTGGCCCAGAGCTCACGTTGTGAATTATAGTGCTTGAGGACTGAGAGTGTTCATTTGTAGCAACCGGGGCAGAGCGGCAGACATTGGCAAAGTGATTTTGTTTTCCACAATTGCGACAGGCTTGGCCGCACGCGGGGCAATTCTGCGCTCTGGTAGCATGTGAACGAGATCCGCAGTTTCCACACTGTTGCCGCGGTAGTGCGCGTTGCTGTCGTCGCGCGAGCATTACCGTGTCAGAGCTGTCGGGGCCGAGGGCGCTGTCACTGGGTGTGTGTGCTAGTTTCGCTGCACATTCGGCTGCAGACTCCACTTGAAAGGCAATGTTGACTGCCTGTGACAACGACAGATCGTCCGACTCAAGTAACAGTCTTTCACGCACTCTCACGTTGTTGGTGTGCTCTATTAGTTGATCACGCACCATCTCGTCTTGTAGTGCACTGAACTTGCACGAGCTAGCTAACCCCCTCAAATTAGCCACGTATTGATGCACAGACTCGCCGGGGAGTTGGTGATGCTGTCTAAAAATGAATCGCCGCAGGAGGGCACACTGTGGGGCAGAGAAGTGTGTGCTTAACAGAGCCACAGCCTCATCATATGTTTGAATTGAGTCTTCTGTGCATAATGTCCCAAGAACACGCTGGCCCTCCGCTCCCAAGCAATGGGATAACAGTGCCTTTTTTCGTGATGTACTCACATTTTCTAGTCCAAGAGCAATGAGATAGGTTTCAAAGGACTGTAACCAGCGAACCCATGGGATCAGGGGCTCACCTGGTAGTGCAAGGAAGGGAGGAGTCATAGAGTCATAGAGTCATAGAGTAATACAGCACGGATAGAGGCCCTTCGGCCCATCGTGTCCATGCCGGCCATCAAGCCCTGTCTAATCTAATCCCATATTCCAGCATTTGGCCCGTAGCCTTGTATGCTATGGCATTTCAAATGCTCATCCAAATGCTTCTTAAATGTTGTGAGGGTTTCTGCCTCCACAACCCTTTCAGGCAGTGAGTTCCAGACTCCAACCACCCTCTGGGTGAAAAAGTTCTTTCTCAAATCCCCTCTAAACCTCCCGCCCTTTACCTTGAATCTATGCCCCCTAGTTATTGACCCCTCTACTAAGGGGAAAAGCTCCTCAGCATCCATCCTATCTATGCCCCTCACAATTTTGTACACCTCAATCATGTCCCCCCTCAGCCTCCTCTGCTCCAAGGAAAACAAACCCAATCTGCCCAGTCTCTCTTCATAGCTGAAGCGCTCCAGCCCTGGTAACATCCTGGTGAACCTCCTCTGCACCCTCTCTAACGCGATCACATCTTTCCTGTAGTGTGGCGACCAGAACTGCACACAGTATTCCAGCTGTGGCCTAACCAGTGTTTTATACAGCTCCATCATAACCTCCTTGCTCTTATGCTCTTATATTCTATGCCTCGGCTAATGAAGGCAAGTATCCCATATGCCTTTTTTACCACCTTATCCACCTGTTCCGCCGCCTTCAGGGATCTGTGTACCTGCACACCCAGATCCCTCTGACCCTCCGTCTTGCCTAGGGTCTTTCCCTTCATTGTGTATTCCCTTGCCTTGTTAGACCCCCCAAAGTGCATCACCTCGCACTTTTCCGGGTTAAATTCCATTTGCCACTGTTCCGCCCATCTGACCAACCCATCTATATCGTTCTGCAGACTGAGGCTACCCTCCTCGCTATTTACCACCCTACCAATTTTAGTATCATCCGCGAATTTACTGATCATACCCTTTACATTCATATCCAAGTCATTAATGTAGACCACAAACAGCAAGGGACCCAGCACCGATCCCTGTGGTACCCCACTGGCCACAGGTTTCCAGTCACAAAAACAACCTTCAACCATCACCCTCTGCCTTCTGCCACTAAGCCAGTTTTGTATCCAATGTGCCAAGGCACCCTGGATTCCATGGGCTCTTACCTTCTTGACCAGTCTCCTGTGCGGGACTTTATCGAAGGCCTTACTGAAATCCATGTATACCACATCCACTGCGTTACCCTCATCCACACACCTAGTCACCCCCTCAAAAAATTCAATCAAATTAGTCAGACATGATCTTCCCTTGACAAAGCCATGTTGACTATCCCTGATTAATCCTTGCCTCTCCAAGTGGAGACAAATTTTGTCCCTCAGGATTTTTTCCAGTAATTTTCCTACCACTGATGTTAGGCTCACTGGCCTGTAGTTCCCCGGTTTTTCCCTACTACCCTTCTTGAATAATGGTACTACATTAGCGGTTCTCCAGTCCTCTGGCACATCCCCTGTGGCCAGAGAGGTCCTGAATATATGTGTTAGAGCCCCCGCAATCTCCTCCTTTGCCTCACACAGCAGCCTGGGGTACATTTCATCCGGGCCTGGGGATTTATCCATTTTTAGGCCAGCTAAAACCGCCAATACCTCCTCCCTCTCGATGTTAATATGTTCGAGCATATCACAGTCCCCCCGCCCTATTTCTATGTCTACATCGTCCTTCTCCATAGTGAAAACAGATGCAAAAAATTCATTTAGAACCCCTCCTACATCTTCCGGCTCCACACACAGATTGCCACTTTTGTCCCTAATGGGCCCTATTTTTTCCCTAGTTATCCTTTTACCCTTAATATACTTATAAAACATCTTCGGATTTTCCTTTATTTTGCTCGCCAGTGTTATTTCATGGCCCCTCCTTGATCTCCTAATTTCTTTTTTAAGTATCCCCCTGCACTTTTTGTACTCCTCTAGGGCTTCCTCCGTCTTTAGCCTTTTGTATCTACCAAAAGCCCTCCTTTTTTTCCTAATCCATTCCCGTATATCCCCTGACATCCACGGTTCCCTGTGGTTTTTGGAACCACTCTTGACCTTTATGGGAACATGTTGCCCTTGTATGATCTCAATCTCCCTTCTGAAAGGAGGTGGTGGAAGAGAGATTTCAGCCATCCTTGTCGCCAAATGTTGTGTTTGCAAAGATAATCCAGAGGCCGTAAGCAGAGTTCAGTTCAGGTTGCTTTTTAATGGCTGCTCCACACACACACTCTCAGGCAAAAGCCATCGAATACCTATACACAATACAATGATAACAGCACTATCAAACTCCATGTGCTCAGGCCAAGGCAATCGAGTACCTATCACCAATGTCAGACATAACACACACCTAATGCTGAATGACTGGCTGGATCCAAAATGGAGAGAGAGGAGGATGGACATACAGGAGGAGAGACAGAGATTGGGGGCTTACAGAGAGAAGGACAATCAAAACAGACAAACTGAGGGGCAGAGACAGAGCAAGAGATACAGAGAGACACGCAGGACATACACACAGGCTAACTGGCATTCATTATACTTTACACACAGGATGATCCCAGCCCCAGATATATCTCTAGATACAGTAAGGTGCTGTCTCCATCAGTCTACAGGGAATCAAAACACATGTGTCCCTTACCCATGAACCGAGAAAGATAAGACAACAGAAAGGGAAGAAAGGCAGAAACATTGGGTGACACAGGAACAGGAAGAGGCCAATCAGTTCCGCCGATCAGTTAGATCATGGCTGATCTGTATCTCAAATCCATTTCCGCACGTGAGAAATCCCGAAAGAGAGGCAGAGATTGTTAAGGGAACAGATCCGTAGAGAGGGAAGGAAATACTGGGGCAGCTTTGGACTTTGTGCAGCAATGTAAAATGGGTGAGAGCGAATCAGCCACCCATTCTAAAACTCTCCCCATTTTTACGTCAATGGCAATATAATTCAGGAGAGATGTTACAACGGGATCCCGATTCACTATCACCCCTTTTATACTTTCACACAGTCCAAATCTACCCCAGTGAGAGGGATTAAGCGACCAAAGAGAGAGAGAGGCAGAACTGAGTGAGAGGCAAAGAAAGGGAGATACATAGAGAATAAGAGAGACAGACCAGGAGAGAGACCCCGAGAGAGCAAGGACCAGTGAGAGAAACTGAGAGCAGAAGGCAGAGATACTGAGAGATTGAAAGAGAGATGTCGAGATTTCAAGAAAGACAGACATATAAAGAGAGAAAAGGTACAGAAATATAAAGATAGGGAGATATAAAGACAGATGTAGAGATACAGAGATATAAAGAAAGAGATAAAGGAATGGGGCTGAGAGATAAAGAAAGATACAGAGAGATACTTATACAGAGAGCCATATAAAGAGAGAGCGACAGAGACATAAAGAGAGAGAGATAAAGGGGTCAATTTTCTGGCAGCCGTCGGGCGGCTTTTCATGTGGCCGGGGGCCGAAAATTGATGAAAAAGCGGGTTGGGACCCCCCCGCCGGCCTGATTCCCCGCCCCGTCCGAATTTCGGACCGCCGTTTCCCCGCGACCCGCTTCAGTCCCGGCTGCTGCTGGCGGGACTGGTCGTCGGCACACTAATGACCAATAATTACCTTGTTGAAGTAGATTTTCCGGGGCAGTTGCGACTTTGGGGCTTTCCCCACCTGAAACACGCCTGCGGGGAACCCCGCTGCTGAGACCTGGCGTGAAGTTTGCCGGCTTGCTTGCTGTCAGCTGCAGGTCAATCGGAGAAGCTGCAATTTAAAGGGACAGCACTTGTATGTTGAAGGACCTTGTTGTTGCAGGTTTGGGGCTACTTCTTCAAGGCTTAGGCACAGCTGTGGAAGGCTGGAGCCTCACACACTTCTTCAATGTGATCTCCTGGGAAGCCCCTCTCGCCACCCTCACTCAGCGCTTCCTCAGCGGAGGCATCTACGAGAAGCATGGGACGACTTTTTTTCCTTCCCTTCTTGCCATTAGAGGATCTCCAGCAGCAGAGGCGGCAGCAGCAGAACCAGGAACAGCAGGATGAGCACCAGGAGCACCAGGCTGCTGCTCACTCACCTGAAGCTGCACAGGCCAGAAGGGGCCAGCGCTTGAAAGTGGCTTGAGAGCACCTTGCTGCGCTTTAGGGGGCCATGGGGACCCGTTTCTGCACTGGCAGTTCTACTCAGAAGGACTTCCATGAAGATCTGGTTTCTCTGTTCAACAGATGGCCAGCGCTCCTCAAGAGATGTCATTCTCTTATGAGCACTCACCATGTTTTCCGTACCCTGGCGAGTTGTCTCCTGCATGGAGGTTGCCAACCTTTCCACGGTGATGCGTTCATGCGCCAATGACTCCACAAAGGCTCTGCTCATGGTCGCTATGGACTCCTCCATTCGCTCCACACTCGCAGCGACCCCGGAGACAAAACCTGCCAGAGACTCCTGCATCTGTGCATGGAGATCCATCACCTCTTCTCTTGCGGATGGACCCAGAGGCAGAGGGTCGACATGCAGTGCAGCTGAGCTGAGCTGGCAGAGTCCTGCGCCCTCCGACGAGGACTCTCCACTGCTGTCCCTGTCTCCAGAATCTGCTGAGGCTCACTTGTGAGCTGTGAAACACCAGGTGACAATGCTACTCTATGTCCCGAAGGTCCCCCCGAGGTGTGAGTGTCTGTGCTGGTGCTGGGTACGCTTACTTCTGCTGACGCTGCGCCCTCAGAGGCTGGAGCTTCCTCTGAGGAGTCTGGCTGCACAGCCTCTTCCTCCTCCACAGTGAGGACGGGGGCTCTGGATGGTACTGTGGGGGAGTAAAGGAAGGAGTTAGAGATGTAATGCCAAGGTTCTTCTGGTGACTCCCAGCGAGTTGGCATCTGCTGACACCTGCATCCATGCAGCATTGGTCTCAGTGGGAGGCCTCTTCCTGCATGACCTAGGGAAGAGGACCTCCCTGTGGGCCCTAACCCCATCCAATAATGCCTGCAGTGAAGCCTCGTCGAATTTGAAGGCAGCTCGGGGTCTGGCACTGGCCACAGCTGCTGCAGGCTCCTCTGCCATCCTGTATGGTTCGTTTGGAAGCCTTCAGATGATGCAGTGCTTGCTATGGACCTTGAAAGCACCACGAATGATGACATCATACTGTGGGGATTTCTGACTCGAATTGGACAATTAGCAAAGCGTCCCACATGCTGGGAATTAATTGGCCACTTGAGGGAAAATTGCGTGGAGCTGGCTGACACTTTTTTATGTGTGTCAGAAACCCCACATTCGGGGAAACCCGACCATTTCCCACACAAGCCGAAAATCGGGGCCAAAGAAACAGAAATAGAGATATAAAAAGAGAGAGATATAAAGAGTGAGGATCAGAGATATAAAGAAACAGAAAGAAGGTACAAAGATATAAAGAGAGAGAGAAATACAGAGATATAAAGAAAGAGATACAGAGATAGAGAGAAAGCTGTAGAGATACAGGACACGAGTCTTTGACTGTATAGCCTGCGTGTGTGTCCTATTGGTCCCAAAATGTAATTCAGGGGACCCTCACAGCCTAAAAAATAAAACATCTTTCTTTCTCCTTTCATCTCTCCCAAATTCCCAGAGCACCAGTGAGAGAAACTGGGAATCAGAATGAAAATACTGAGAGATACAAAGAGAACGATCAAAAAAAGCTCCCTCTACACTGTCCCTTCAAACACTTCCTATTTCAAAAGAGGTAGAAAGATATATCGATAGATTAACGTGCAGAAACACATCAAAAGAAACAGATGCAGAGAGAGATGGAGAAAGAGGTAGAGAGAGAGATGGAGGGAGAGGTAGAGAGTGATGGAGGGAGAGGTAGAGAGAGATGGAGGGAGAGGTAGAGAGATGGAGGGAGAGGTAGAGAGATGGAGGGAGAGGTAGAGAGAGATGGAGGGAGAGGTAGAGAGAGAGATGGAGGGAGAGGTAGAGAGAGATGGAGGGAGAGGTAGAGAGAGAGATGGAGGGAGAGGTAGAGAGAGATGGAGGGAGAGGTAGAGAGAGAGATGGAGGGAGAGGTAGAGAGAGATGGAGGGAGAGGTAGAGAGAAATGGAGGGAGAGGTAGAGAGAGATGGAGGGAGAGGTAGAGAGAGATGGAGGGAGAGGTAGAGAGAGAGATGGAGGGAGAGGTAGAGAGAGATGGAGGGAGAGGTCGAGAGAGATGGAGGGAGAGGTAGAGAGAGAGATGGAGGGAGAGGTAGAGAGAGATGGAGGGAGAGGTAGAGAGAGATGGAGGGAGAGGTAGAGAGAGATGGAGGGAGAGGTAGAGTGAGATGGAGGGAGAGGTAGAGAGAGATGAAGGGAGAGGTAGAGAGAGAGATGGAGGGAGAGGTAGAGAGAGATGGAGGGAGAGGTAGAGTGAGATGGAGGGAGAGGTAGAGTGAGATGGAGGGAGAGGTAGAGAGAGATGGAGGGAGAGGTAGAGAGAGATGGAGGGAGAGGTAGAGTGAGATGGAGGGAGAGGTAGAGAGAGATGAAGGGAGAGGTAGAGAGAGAGATGGAGGGAGAGGTAGAGAGAGATGGAGGGAGAGGTAGAGTGAGATGGAGGGAGAGGTAGAGTGAGATGGAGGGAGAGGTAGAGAGAGATGGAGGGAGAGGTAGAGAGAGAGATGGAGTGAGAGATAGAGAGAGATGGAGGGAGAGGTAGAGAGAGAGATGGAGGGAAAGGTAGAGTGAGATGGAGGGAGAGGTAGAGTGAGATGGAGGGAGAGGTAGAGAGAGAGAGATGGAGGGAGAGGTAGAGAGAGAGATGGAGGGAGAGATAGAGAGAGATGGAGGGAGAGGTAGAGAGAGATGGAGGGAGAGGTAGAGTGAGATGGAGGGAGAGGTAGAGAGAGATGGAGGGAGAGGTAGAGAGAGATGGAGGGAGAGGTAGAGAGAGATGGAGGGAGAGGTAGAGAGAGATGGAGGGAGGGGTAGAGAGAGGGATGGAGGGAGAGGTAGAGAGAGAGATGGAGGGAGAGGTAGAGAGAGATGGAGGGAGAGGTAGAGAGAGATGGAGGGAGAGGTAGAGAGTGAGATGGAGTGAGAGGTAGAGAGAGAGATGGAGGGAGAGGTAGAGAGAGAGATGGAGTGAGAGGTAGAGAGAGAGATGGAGGGAGAGGTAGAGAGTGAGATGGAGTGAGAGGTAGAGAGTGAGATGGAGGGAGAGGTAGAGAGAGAGATGGAGGGAGAGGTAGAGAGAGAGATGGAGTGAGAGGTAGAGAGAGAGATGGAGGGAGAGGTAGAGAGTGAGATGGAGTGAGAGGTAGAGAGTGAGATGGAGTGAGAGGTAGAGAGAGAGATGGAGGGAGAGGTAGAGAGAGAGATGGAGGGAGAGGTAGAGAGTGAGATGGAGTGAGAGGTAGAGAGTGAGATGGAAGTGAGAGGTAGAGAGTGAGATGGAAGTGAGAGGTAGAGAGTGAGATGGAGTGAGAGGTTTAGAGAGTGAGATGGAGTGAGAGGTAGAGAGTGAGATGGAGTGAGAGGTAGAGAGAGAGATGGAGGGAGAGGTAGAGAGAGATGGAGGAGAGGTAGAGAGTGAGATGGAAGTGAGAGGTAGAGAGAGAGATGGAAGTGAGATGTAGAGAGTGAGATGGAGTGAGAGGTAGAGAGAGAGATGGAGGGAGAGTTGCAGAAAAAGATACAGAACTTACGTTGGACGATCGGAGAGAAACCCAGTGAAAATTCAACCCTGGGACCCTCGCAGCCTCCCCTATTTTAACTGAAAGATTCTTAATTCTCCGATATAAACAGAAGACCACAAAGCGACAGGGAGAGAGAGAGAGAGAGAGAGAGAGAGAGACCAAAATGGCGGTGTTGAATGAGAGAGAGGCAAAGGAAGTAAGAGAGTATAACAAAAGAGATAGAGAGAGTGCACTTATTTCTCTTTCTCTCTCTCTAACTCCAAGCCAAAGAGAGATTTAAAGATCGCATGGATGAAGTACAGAATTTGATCATCCCTGTTTGGCATAAAAATAAAACAAAAAAGGTGACTCAACCGTGGCTAACAAGGGAAGTTAGGGATAGCATAAGATCCAAGGAGAGGACATATAATTTGGCAGAAAAAGCAGCAAACCTGAGGATTGGGAGCAGTTTAGGATTCAGCAAAGGAGGACAAAGGGATTAATTAAGAGGGGGGAAATAGATTATGAGAGTAAGCTTGCACGGAACATAAAAACTGACTGTAAAAGCTTCTATACATGTGAAGAGAAAAACATTGGTGCAGTCAAGCGTAGTCCCTTGCAGTCAGAATCAGGGGAATTTATAATGGGGAACAAAGAAATGGCTGCCAATTAAATACATACTTTGGTTCTGTCTTCACAAAGGAGGACACAAATAACCTCCCAGAGATGTCAGGGAACATAGGATCTAATGAGAGGGGGGAACTGAATGAAATTAGTATTTGTAGGGAAATGGTGTTAAGGAAATTGACGGGATTGAAGGCCGATAAATCCCCAGGGCCTGATAATCCACATCCTCGGGTACTTAAGGAAGTAGCCCTAGAAATAGCAGATGCATTGCTGGTCATCTTCCAAAATTCTATAGAGTCTAGAACAGTTCCCATGGATTGGAGGGTAGCTAATGTTACCCCACTGTTCAAAAAATGTGGTAGAGAGAAACGGGGAATTATAGAACCGTAAGCCTGACATCGATAGTGGGAAAATGCTAGAGTCCATTACAAAAGATGTAATAGCAGAGCACTTGGAAAACAGTGACA
>NC_140994.1:104024463-104100884 GCF_052327205.1 Somniosus microcephalus
CTCCTCTCTCTCTCTCCCCTCCGATCTCCTCTCTCTCTCTCTCCCCTCCGATCTCCTCTCTCTCTCTCTCCCCTCCGATCTCCTCTCTCTCTCTCTCCCCTCCGATCTCCTCTCTCTCTCTCCCCTCCGATCTCCTCTCTCTCCCCTCCGATCTCCTCTCTCTCTCCTCCGATCTCCTCTCTCTCTCCTCCGATCTCCTCTCCGATCTCCTCTCTCCCCTCCAATCCCCTCTCTCTCCTCCGATCTCCTCTCTCTCTCCCCTCCGATCTGCTCTCTCTCTCTCCCCTGCGATCTCCTCTCTCTCTCCCCTCCGATCTCCTCTCTACCCTCCGATCTCCTCTCTCTCTCTCCCCTCCGATCTCCTCTCTCTCCTCCGATCTCCTCTCTCTCTCTCCCCTCCGATCTCCTCTCTCTCTCTCCCCTCCGATCTCCTCTCTCTCTCCCCTCCGATCTCCTCTCTCCCCCCCTCCGATCTCCTCTCTCTCCCCCCGATCTCCTCTCTCTCTCCCCCCGATCTCCTCTCTCTCTCTCCTCCGATCTCCTCTCTCTCTCTCTCTCCTCCGATCTCCTCTCTCTCTCCCCTCCGATCTCCTCTCTCTCCTCCGATCTCCTCTCTCTCCTCCGATCTCCTCTCTCTCCTCCGATCTCCTCTCTCTCCCCCCGATCTCCTCTCTCTCTCCCCCCCGATCTCCTCTCTCTCTCTCCCCTCCGATCTCCTCTCCCTCTCCCCCCTCCGATCTCCTCTCTCTCTCTCCCCTCCGATCTCCTCTCTCTCTCTCCCCTCCGATCTCCTCTCTCTCTCTCCCCTCCGATCTCCTCTCTCTCTCTCCCCTCCGATCTCCTCTCTCTCTCCCCTCCGATCTCCTCTCTCTCTCTCCCCTCCGATCTCCTCTCTCTCTCCCCTCCGATCTCCTCTCTCTCTCTCCCCTCCGATCTCCTCTCTCTCTCTCCCCTCCGATCTCCTCTCTCTCTCTCCCCTCCGATCTCCTCTCTCTCTCTCCCCTCCGATCTCCTCTCTCTCTCTCCCCTCCGATCTCCTCTCTCTCTCTCCCCTCCGATCTCCTCTCTCGCTCCCCTCCGATCTCCTCTCTCGCTCCCCTCCGATCTCCTCTCTCTCTCCCCTCCGATCTCCTCTCTCTCTCCCCTCCGATCTCCTCTCTCTCCCCTCCGATCTCCTCTCTCTCTCTCTCCCCTCCGATCTCCTCTCTCTCTCTCCCCTCCGATCTCCTCTCTCTCCCCTCCGATCTCCTCTCTCTCTCTCCCCTCCGATCTCCTCTCTCTCTCTCCCCTCCGATCTCCTCTCTCTCTCTCCCCTCCGATCTCCTCTCTCTCTCTCCCCTCCGATCTCCTCTCTCTCTCTCCCCTCCGATCTCCTCTCTCTCTCTCCCCTCCGATCTCCTCTCTCTCTCTCCCCTCCGATCTCCTCTCTCTCTCTCCCCTCCGATCTCCTCTCTCTCTCTCCCCTCCGATCTCCTCTCTCTCTATCCCCTCCGATCTCCTCTCTATCCCCTCCGATCTCCTCTCTCTCTCTCCCCTCCGATCTCCTCTCTCTCTTCCGATCTCCTCCCTCTCTCCCCTCCGATCTCCTCTCTCTCTCTCTCCCCTCCGATCTCCTCTCTCTCTCTCTCCCCTCCGATCTCCTCTCTCTCTCTCCCCTCCGATCTCCTCTCTCTCTCCCCTCCGATCTCCTCTCTCTCTCTCCCCTCCGATCTCCTCTCTCTCTCTCCCCCCTCCGATCGCCTCTCTCTCTCCCCCTCCGATCTCCTCTCTCTCTCTCTCCCCCTCCGATCTCCTCTCTCTCTCTCCCCCTCCGATCTCCTCTCTCTCTCTCCCCCTCCGATCTCCTCTCTCTCTCCCCCTCCGATCTCCTCTCTCTCTCTCCCCCTCCGATCTCCTCTCTCTCCCCCTCCGATCTCCTCTCTCTCCCCCTCCGATCTCCTCTCTCTCCCCCTCCGATCTCCTCTCTCTCCCCCTCCGATCTCCTCTCTCTCCCCCTCCGATCTCCTCTCTCTCCCCCTCCGATCTCCTCTCTCTCCCCCTCCGATCTCCTCTCTCTCCCCCTCCGATCTCCTCTCTCTCCCCCTCCGATCTCCTCTCTCTCTCTCTCTCCCCCTCCGATCTCCTCTCTCTCTCCCCCTCCGATCTCCTCTCTCCCCCCCCTCCGATCGCCTCTCTCCCCCGTCCGATCGCCTCTCTCTCCCCCCTCCGATCGCCTCTCTCTCCCCCCTCCGATCGCCTCTCTCTCCCCCCTCCGATCGCCTCTCTCTCCCCCCCTGATCTCATCTCTCTCCCCCCTGATCTCATCTCTCTCCCCACGATCTCATCTCTCTCCCCACGATCTCATCTCTCTCCCCCCTGATCTCATCTCTCTCCCCCCGATCTCATCTCTCTCCCCCCTGATCTCATCTCTCTCCCCCCTGATCTCATCTCTCTCCCCCCTGATCTCATCTCTCTCCCCCGATCACATCTCTCTCCCCCCTGATCTCATCTCTCTCTCCCCCTCCGATCCCCTCTCCTCTACCCTCCCCCCAGCCCTCCCCACCAGCCACCAACCCGACCCTCTCCGCATGGAGCAGAGGAAAGCATGGCGATGCAGGCCGCCGCCGCCGCACCGTCTAGTACTGCGCTTGCGCGACCGGATCAAGTGGGAATGTGCGATACCAAACGGGCGCACATGCGCAGAGTCAAAAATGCGTTCAAATAATCACTCCGCACTTTTAATCACAGGTAAATTTATTCTACCACATCTCATTGGTTCATTGTTCCCAGATGATTGACTCTGACCCCGGGTCCTCCACCTCTCACTTCCACTGATTCTGAGCACAGAATACGCTAAAACAAACTAAAAAAACAGCCAGGAGTAAATGTAGCAATGTTAACCTTTTTAAACAATGATTTTGTAATTGGGGTAATTTACAATGTCTACCTCCTGCACTCGATTTTCTAACCAATGCAAAATAATCTTCAAGTGCTGAATGTTTCAGCTCCATCATTCCCAACTCTCCTGGCTCCACAAATCCGAATTGGTCAAACAAGGCTGCAACCTGACCTGTAACTGGCCCCAGCATGCATTTGAACAATTACACCTTCCAGACTAAAAGGGACACCCACTTTGCGTCCTCTGATCTACAGTGAGTGACCACAACACAGAACATTCACTAGTTTAAAAAAATATAAACTCCATGACAAAAAGGGTTCACAGCCTCTAGGACACTAGAGTTCCATCCCAAACGAGATAGGTAAAGGCAAACTGCTATTTTATTGTCTGCATTAACCTGATGTGAAGCACTGCAGAAGCCAATTGTATGACTGTACCACATATCAAACACTGCACCAATCGAAGGACGCCACTGGATTTCTCTTGAACACTGTTGATGACACTAGGACGCTCCGACAAACCTACCTGCTGCAGTGCTACAGCTGCGGCCGCTGCCTGCTGCTGTAGGGCCGCTGTCTGCGTCAGCTGATAGCCTGTAGCTGTTTGGGTGGAGAGGCCTGTCGCAGCCAGGGCGGTCTGTTGGGTGTACATTGCTGGAGAGGCCCCAAGCAACGAGGGCTGAACACCAAGGGCACCTGATGGAAACAATACATTCAACGATCACAACAACGGTAGGGTCTTGTGCAATGGTTTCATTGTGTCATAACATTACTGAGATCATACTGTAATCAGGATTAAATAACTGCAATGGGCACTTCGTAAATCGAGGGCACCCTTTAAACAAGGACAACAAATCCCAGCCTTGTGCTCCATCGACTGTTGTCTATATTTGTCACACAGTGCCACACACCATCACTGTCCTGGTTCAAGGTGTCTGTTGCTGAGGGGGCAGAGCAGGGGCTGAGGGGGGAGAGCAGGGGCGGGGGGAGGGGGAGTTTGATGGGACAGTGTAGAGGGGGCTTTTCTCTTTATCTAACCCGTGCTGTACCTACCCTGGGAGTGTTTGATGGGGACAGGGTAGAGGGAGCTTTACTTTGTATCTAACCCATGCTGTACCTGCCCTGGGAGTGTTTGATGGGGACAGTGTAGAGGGAGCTTTACTCTGTATCTAGCCCATGCTGTACCTGCCCTGGGAGTGTTCGATGGGACAGTGTAGAGGGAGCTTCACTCTGTATCTAACCCATGCTGTACAGGACCTGGGAGTGTTTGGTGGGACAGTGTAGAGGGAGCTTTACACTGTATCTAACCCGTGCTGTACCTGCCCTGGGAGTGTTTGATGGGACAGTGTAGAGGGAGCATTACTCTGTATCTAACCCGTGCTGTACCTGCCCTGGGAGTGTTTGATGGGGACAGTGGGTGCCTGAAATACAAACCGATAACATGCACATGCCTCACACTGATTCACAAAAAAAGTATTTAAAACATTGATTCAAACATTGTGGAAATGAATTAAAATAAAATTGAAAGCCCTGTTAGCAGACAGAATTCCCAAGTGAGACAGAATGTAAATTTTTGTTTTACAAGTTCTGAAGGTGACCTGGTGTTCAGCTGACCCAAGCGTACACTTGTTGAGACTGAACACATGATCCTGGCATTGTCGAGATATGTACAAAATAAACATCACTAATGAGACACACTGACCTGGCTGTGTAACAGCAGCGGAGAACTGGGTGGTCCACGGGGGATTCTTCTGTCCTCCAAACTGAGCCATGTTCAGGAATCGAGGGTCTCGCCCTTAATCTTATACAAGTTCAGTTATTCTAGGAGTTAAAGGTACAAGGTGAAGATTAGAGTCGAACTATATCTGTATATACTAAATAAACTGTCAGCCATTACCATTTCCTGGCATGTATCACTCTACTGAAATTGTTGGTGTCAAAGTGCACATTATTCGGTGTGGTATGAATGAGTGATTTCACTAACGGAACACAATGATCACTGCCAATACAAGAGAGAGAGAGTGGCAAAGTGGAATGTGGGGTCTTTACAGGCGAGTCTATAATGGACAATAAGGAATCAACTTGCTAAATTTGTACTTTGTATCGGTTTTTACAATAAAGGAAGAGGACAAAAATACCAGGGAATCTAAAAATAAGTCAAAGGGAACAAATTTTTCGATTTAATGTAAGTTTAAAAAAAAGGTAATGGAGAAAGTAATAAGACTTAAGATAGACAAATCTCCAGGACCATATGGTTTCCACCACAGGGTATTAAAACATATTGATATGGAAATACATTAATTTTCCAAAGCTCTCTAGATTCAGGAATTATGCCTTAGTATTGGAAAAGTGCAATTGTCATTCCATTATTTAAGAGAGGGAGAAACCACAGGGGAGGGGGAAATCAATTGGCTTTGGCTCAGTGCTGGGCGTGAGATCGATGATCGGCTTCTGGGGTATGTATCGAACCAGAGGACCAAAAAAGACCCCACACCCCATCACCAAGCAGGAGGAGGGCTGAGAAATGAAAGCACTGCAACAGTCACAATAAGAGTCAATGTCACGAGGTTTCCTTCCCTTTAACCAGAAGGTGCAGACTCTCGTTGGGGTATGGTTTTGACAAGGACCAGCCCTCCAGCACCTCACCCAATTAGCCATCATTCACCTAGAAATGTAATGTTGAGTGTCAACAGGTATTCAGCCCCAGCACTTCCCTCAGAGCACTGAGGCTAGCTGCATAACTAAAGCAACAAAGGATTCACGGTTTGCACGAAAACCCAGAACTTGCGCAGCCCACCTCGTACACGCCCATAGGGGCCACAAATTACGGGCCGTTATCATTGTGCTAATCATACTCTTAGGGCAGACAGCCTGTGATGCCAGTCACAAACTGGGGTAAACATCTCGTCATTATTCCAACCTCTTCCATATGGAAACTACCCTCTAACTCTGCATTTACAGCCTCACTGCCTCATTGTGCCAATCATGGGCTCAGGGTAAATACTTCAGTACTATGTCAATTATATCCTTAGGGAAAATATCTTGGCATTGTGCCCATCTCATCATCCCTGGGTTGATGCCAAATGCTCAGGTAAACACTGAATGGTGCCAATCAATTTCCAGGCTCATCACCCTACACTGTGTCAACCAGTGTCAGGTTAGGTGTCCTATTTCAGTTTTAATCACACCCATCTCATTCTGCCAATCACATCCTCAGAGTAAATACCATAGAAAGACTTGCATTTCTATAGCGCCTTTCACAACCTCAGGATAACCCAAAGCGCTTTACAGCCAATAAAGTACTTTTGAAGTGTAGTCACTGTTGCAATGTGGGAAACGCGGCAGCCAATTTGTGCATAGCAAGGTCCCATAAACAGCAAAGTGATAATGACCAGATCATCTGTTTTAGTGATGTTGATTGAGGGATAAATATTGGCCAGGACACCGGGGATAGCTCCCCTGCTCTTCTTCAAAATAATGCCGTGGGATCTTTTATGAGAGAGCAGACGGGGCCTCGGTTGATCATCTAAACTGAAAGACGGCACCGCCGACAGTGCAGCATTCCACTGGACTGTCAGCCTAGATTTTTGTGCTCAAGTCTTTGGAGTGGGACTTGAACCCACAACCTTCTGACTCAGAGGCAAGAGTGCCACCCACTGAGCCACGGCTGGCATGGTGCCATTTAGCTAACATACTCTAAAGACTCACATACAGCAGTGGATAATCTGGCATGCAAACCCTCTACACGGTTATAAACAGAACAGAGTTTTTAAGAATAAGTGGCAATTGCAGTCAGAATTTCCCAGGTCTTGCCTTTTTACCCGACTTCCTCCTCATTCCCTCCCCCAGGAATAGGAAGAGCCACAAGCCCACAGCTCTCAGGGTCAGTACAGTACCCTCAGAATACCCCACCAACATAGCAATCGCACCCTTGGTACATGTCTCACCACTGTGCCAGTCACACCCCTACCCTAAATACCTCGTCGCTGTTTAATCTACATTTAACCAACATTTCCCCAATCAGAGTCAGGGTAAATACCCTGCCATTCCACCAATCAGACTCAGGGTAAATACCCTGCCATTCCACCAATCAGAGTCAGGGTAAATACACTGCCATTCTACCAATCAGACTCAGGGTAAATACCCTGCCATTCCACCAATCAGACTCAGGGTAAATACACTGCCATTCCACCAATCAGAGTCAGAGGGTAAATACCCTGCCATTCCACCAATCAGAGTCAGGGTAAATACCCTGCCATTCCACCAATCAGAGTCAGGGTAAATACCCTGCCATTCCACCAATCAGACTCAGGGTAAATACCCTGCCATTCCACCAATCAGACTCAGGGTAAATACCCTGCCATTCCACCAATCAGAGTCAGGGTAAATACCCTGCCATTCCACCAATCAGACTCAGGGTAAATACCCTGCCATTCCACCAATCAGAGTCAGGGTAAATACCCTGCCATTCTACCAATCAGACTCAGGGTAAATACCCTGCCATTCCACCAATCAGAGTCAGGGTAAATACCCTGCCATTCCACCAATCAGAGTCAGGGTAAATACCCTGCCATTCCACCAATCAGACTCAGGGTAAATACCCTGCCATTCCACCAATCAGACTCAGGGTAAATACCCTGCCATTCCACCAATCAGACTCAGGGTAAATACCCTGCCATTCCACCAATCAGAGTCAGGGTAAATACCCTGCCATTCCACCAATCAGAGTCAGGGTAAATACCCTGCCATTCCACCAATCAGAGTCAGGGTAAATACCCTGCCATTCCACCAATCAGAGTCAGGGTAAATACCCTGCCATTCCACCAATCAGACTCAGGTAAATACCCTGCCATTCCACCATCAGAGTCAGGGTAAATACCCTGCCATTCCACCAATCAGAGTCAGGGTAAATACCCTGCCATTCCACCAATCAGAGTCCAGGGTAAATACCCTGCCATTCCACCAATCAGAGTCAGGGTAAATACACTGCCATTCCACCAATCAGAGTCAGGGTAAATACCCTGCCATTCCACCAATCAGAGCAGGGTAAATACCCTGCCATTCCACCAATCAGAGTCAGGGTAAATACACTGCCATTCCACCAATCAGAGTCAGGGTAAATACCCTGCCATTCCACCAATCAGAGTCAGGGTAAATACCCTGCCATTCCACCAATCAGAGTCAGGGTAAATACCCTGCCATTCCACCAATCAGAGTCAGGGTAAATACCCTGCCATTCCACCAATCAGAGTCAGGGTAAATACCCTGCCATTCCACCAATCAGAGTCAGGATAAATACCCTGCCATTCCACCAATCAGTCAGGGTAAATACCCTGCCATTCCACCAATCAGATTCAGGGTAAATACCCTGCCATTCCACCAATCACAGTCAGGGTAAATACCCTGCCATTCCACCAATCAGAGTCAGGGTAAATACCCTGCCATTCCACCAATCAGTCAGGGTAAATACCCTGCCATTCCACCAATCAGAGTCAGGGTAAATACCCTGCCATTCCACCAATCAGAGCCAGGGTAAATACCCTGCCATTCCACCAATCAGAGTCAGGGTAAATACCCTGCCATTCCACCAATCAGACTCAGGGTAAATACCCTGCCATTCCACCAATCAGAGTCAGGGTAAATACCCTGCCATTCCACCAATCAGACTCAGGGTAAATGCCCTGCCATTCTACCAATCAGAGTCAGGGTAAATACCCTGCCATTCCACCAATCAGAGTCAGGGTAAATACCCTGCCATTCCAGCAATCAGAGTCAAGGTAAATACCCTGCCATTCCACCAATCAGAGTCAGGGTAAATGCCCTGCCATTCTACCAATCAGAGTCCGGGTAAATACCCTGCCATTCCACCAATCAGAGTCAGGGTAAATACCCTGCCATTCCAGCAATCAGAGTCAAGGTAAATACCCTGCCATTCCACCAATGAGAGTCAGGGTAAATACCCTGCCATTCTACCAATCAGAGTCAGGGTAAATACCCTGCCATTCCACCAATCAGAGTCAAGGTAAATACCCTGCCATTCCACCAATGAGAGTCAGGGTAAATACCCTGCCATTCTACCAATCAGAGTCAGGGTAAATACCCTGCCATTCCAGCAATCAGAGTCAAGGTAAATACCCTGCCATTCCACCAATGAGAGTCAGGGTAAATACCCTGCCATTCCACCAATCAGAGTCAGGGTAAATACCCTGCCATTCCACCAATCAGAGTCAGGGTAAATACCCTGCCATTCCAGCAATCAGAGTCAAGGTAAATACCCTGCCATTCCACCAATCAGACTCAGGGTAAATACCCTGCCATTCCACCAATGAGAGTCAGGGTAAATACCCTGCCATTCCACCAATCAGAGTCAAGGTAAATACCCTGCCATTCCACCAATGAGAGTCAGGGTAAATACCCTGCCATTCTACCAATCAGAGCCAGGGTAAATACCCTGCCATTCCACCAATCAGAGTCAGGGTAAATACCCTGCCATTCTACGAATCAGAGTCAGGGTAAATACCCTGCCATTCTACCAATCAGAGTCAGGGTAAATACCCTGCCATTCCACCAATCAGAGTCAGGGTAAATACCCTGCCATTCTACCAATCACAGTCAGGGTAAATACCCTGCCATTCCACCAATCAGAGTCAGGGTAAATACCCTGCCATTCCACCAATCAGAGTCAGGGTAAATACCCTGCCATTCTACCAATCAGACTCAGGGTAAATACCCGGCCATTCCACCAATCAGTGTCAGGGTAAATACCCTGCCATTCTACCAATCAGTGTCAGGGTAAATACCCTGCCATTCCAGCAATCAGAGTCAGGGTAAATACCCTGCCATTCCACCAATCAGAGTCAGGGTAAATACCCTGCCATTCCAGCAATCAGAGTCAGGGTAAATACCCTGCCATTCCACCAATCAGAGTCAGGGTAAATACCCGGCCATTCCAGCAATCAGAGTCAGGGTAAATACCCTGCCATTCCACCAATCAGAGCCAGGGTAAATACCCTGCCATTCCACCAATCAGAGTCAGGGTAAATACCCTGCCATTCCACCAATCAGAGTCAGGGTAAATACCCTGCCATTCCACCAATCAGACTCAGGGTAAATACCCTGCCATTCCACCAATCAGACTCAGGGTAAATACCCTGCCATTCCACCAATCAGAGTCAGGGTAAATACCCTGCCATTCCACCAATCAGAGTCAGGGTAAATACCCTACCATTCCACCAATCAGAGTCAGGGTAAATACCCGGCCATTCCACCAATCAGAGTCAGGGTAAATACCCTGCCATTCCACCAATCAGTGTCAGGGTAAATACCCTCCCATTCCACCAATCAGTGTCAGGGTAAATACCCTGCCATTCTACCAATCAGTGTCAGGGTAAATACCCTGCCATTCCACCAATCAGAGTCAGGGTAAATACCCTGCCATTCCACCAATCAGAGTCAGGGTAAATACCCTGCCATTCCACCAATCAGTGTCAGGGTAAATACCCGGCCATTCCACCAATCAGAGTCAGGTTAAATACCCTGCCATTCCACCAATCAGTGTCAGGGTAAATACCCTGCCATTCCAGCAATCAGAGTCAGGTTAAATACCCTGCCATTCCACCAATCAGTGTCAGGGTAAATACCCTGCCATTCCACCAATCAGTGTCAGGGTAAATACCCTGCCATTCTACCAATCAGAGTCAGGGTAAATACCCTGCCATTCTACCAATCAGAGTCAGGGTAAATACCCTGCCATTCCACCAATCAGTGTCAGGGTAAATACCCTGCCATTCTACCAATCAGAGTCAGGGTAAATACCCTGCCATTCCAGCAATCAGAGTCAGGGTAAATATCCTGCCATTCCACCAATCAGAGTCAGGTTAAATACCCTGCCATTCCACCAATCAGAGTCAGGGTAAATACCCTGCCATTCCACCAATCAGAGTCAGGGTAAATACCCTGCCATTCCACCAGTCAGGGTAAATACCCTGCCATTCCACCAATCAGTCAGGGTAAATACCCTGCCATTCCACCAATCAGAGTCAGGGTAAATACCCTGCCATTCCACCAATCAGAGTCAGGGTAAATATCCTGCCATTCTACCAATCAGACTCAGGGTAAATACCCTGCCATTCCACCAATCAGAGTCAGGGTAAATACCCTGCCATTCCACCAATCAGAGTCAGGGTAAATACCCTGCCATTCCACCAATCAGAGTCAGGGTAAATACCCGGCCATTCCACCAATCAGAGTCAGGGTAAATACCCTGCCATTCCACCAATCAGTGTCAGGGTAAATACCCTCCCATTCCACCAATCAGTGTCAGGGTAAATACCCTGCCATTCTACCAATCAGTGTCAGGGTAAATACCCTGCCATTCCACCAATCAGAGTCAGGGTAAATACCCTGCCATTCCACCAATCAGAGTCAGGGTAAATACCCTGCCATTCCACCAATCAGTGTCAGGGTAAATACCCGGCCATTCCACCAATCAGAGTCAGGTTAAATACCCTGCCATTCCACCAATCAGTGTCAGGGTAAATACCCTGCCATTCCAGCAATCAGAGTCAGGTTAAATACCCTGCCATTCCACCAATCAGTGTCAGGGTAAATACCCTGCCATTCCAGCAATCAGTGTCAGGGTAAATACCCTGCCATTCTACCAATCAGAGTCAGGGTAAATACCCTGTCATTCTACCAATCAGAGTCAGGGTAAATACCCTGCCATTCCACCAATCAGTGTCAGGGTAAATACCCTGCCATTCTACCAATCAGAGTCAGGGTAAATACCCTGCCATTCCAGCAATCAGAGTCAGGGTAAATATCCTGCCATTCCACCAATCAGAGTCAGGTTAAATACCCTGCCATTCCACCAATCAGAGTCAGGGTAAATACCCTGCCATTCCACCAATCAGAGTCAGGGTAAATACCCTGCCATTCCACCAATCAGTCAGGGTAAATACCCTGCCATTCCACCAATCAGTCAGGGTAAATACCCTGCCATTCCACCAATCAGAGTCAGGGTAAATACCCTGCCATTCCACCAATCAGAGTCAGGGTAAATATCCTGCCATTCTACCAATCAGACTCAGGGTAAATACCCTGCCATTCCACCAATCAGAGTCAGGGTAAATACCCTGCCATTCCACCAATCAGAGTCAGGGTAAATACCCTGCCATTCTACCAATCAGAGTCAGGGTAAATACCCTGCCATTCTACCAATCAGTCAGGGTAAATACCCTGCCATTCCACCAATCAGAGTCAGGGTAAATACCCTGCCATTCCACCAATGAGTGTCAGGGTAAATACCCTGCCATTCCACCAATGAGAGTCAGGGTAAATATCCTGCCATTCTACCAATCAGAGTCAGGGTAAATACCCTGCTATTCCACCAATCAGAGTCAGGGTAAATACCCTGCTATTCCACCAATCAGAGTCAGGGTAAATACCCTGCCATTCTACCAATCAGAGTCAGGGTAAATACCCTGCCATTCCACCAATCACTCCACTCGAGCCTCCTCCTGTCATTCCTCATCTAACTCTATCAGTGTAACCCTCTATTCCCTTCTCCCTCATATGCTTGGCCAGCCTCCCCTTAAATGAATCTATACTATTCGCTGCAACCACTCCCTGTGGTAGCGAGTTCCACATTCTCACCACTCTTTGGGTAAAGAAGGTTCTTCTGAATTCCCTACTGGATTTCTTGGTGACTATCTTATATTGATGACCTCTAGTTATGCTCTTCCCCACAAGTGGAAATATTCTCTCTGTATCCACTCTATCAAAACCTTTCATAATTTTAAAGACCTCTATTAGGTCACCCCTCAGCCTTCTTTTTTCAAGAGAAAAGAGACCCAGCCTGTTCATCCTTTCCTGATATGTATACCCTCACATTTCTGGTATCATCCTTGTAAATCTTCTCTGCACCCTCTCCAGTGCCTCTATATCCTTTTTATAATACGGCGACCAGAACTTTACGCAGTACTCTCTAAGTGTGGTCTAACCAAGGTTCGATACAGGTTTAGCATAACTTCCCTGCTTTTCAATTCTATCCCTCTAGAAATAAACCCTAGTGCTTGGTTTGCTCTTTTATGGCCTTGCTAACCTGTGGCGCAGCTTGTATAGTGATTTATGTATTTGTACTCCGGGATCCCTTTGTTCCTCTACCCCACCCAGACTCGCACCCTCCAAGTGATGAGTGACCTCCCTATTCTTCCTACCAAAATGTAATACCTCACATTTATCTGTGTTGAATTTAATTTGCCAATTATTTGCCTATTCTGTAAGTTTATTAACGTCCTCCTGTAACTTGTTGCAGTCCTCAGTATTGACTATCCCCACCAATTTGGTGTCATCCACAAATTTCGAAATTGTGTTTTTGATTCCAAAGTCTAAATCATTAATATAAATTGTGAACAGCAGTGGTCCCAGCACTGATCCTTGTGGAACACCACTACCCACCTTCTGCCACTGTGAATTGCTACCCTTTATTCCTACTCTCTGCTTTCTGTCTTGAAGCCAGCTCGCGGTCCATTCTGCTACTTGTCCCCCGACTCCGCATTCTCTGACCTTGTTCATCAGTCTATTATGGGGCACCTTATCGAAGGCCTTTTGAAAATCTAGATAAATTACCTCCACTGCATTACCATTGACCACTCTCTCATTGAACCTCTTCAAAAAATTCAATAAGGTTAGTCAAGCAAGACTTTCCCTTTTGAAATCCACGTTATTTATTATATTTTTCATTTCTAGATGTTCTTCTATTCTCTTTTAGTATAGATTCCATTAGTTTTCCGACCACCGATGTTAAGCTGACTGGTCTATAATTCCCTGGACATGTTCTTACCCCCTTCTTAAATAGCGGTATTACGTTAGCTATCCGCCAGTCCTCTGGCACTACACCTTTTTTAAACGAATTATTAAACATGTGGAGTAAAGTATGTCCTTCGTAAATATCCTCAGTGACCCGGTCCCCGGGGTAAATACCCTCAGTATCCCAGTCACCAGGGTAAATACCCTCAGTGTCTCGATCCCCGGGGAAAAATACCCTCAGTGTCCCCGGGGTAAATACCATCAGTGACCTGGCCCCCGGGGTAAATACTCTCAGTGCCCCGGTCCCCGGGGTAAATACCCTCAGTGCCCTGGGGTAAATAACCTCAGGAACCCCGGGGTAAATAACCTCTGTGCCCCGGTCCCCAGGGTAAATACCCCGAGACCCCGGAGTAAATAACCTCGGTGCCCCGGTCCCCGGGGTAAATACCCTCGGTGACCCGGTCCCCGGGGTAAATACCCTCGGTGACCCCAGGGTAAACACCCTCAGTGACCCCAGGGTAAATACTCTCAGTGTGCCAGTCCCCGGGGTAAATACCCTGAGACCCCGGAGTAAATAACCTCTGTGCCCTGGTCCCCGGGGTAAATACCCTCAGTGACCCGGCCTCCGGAGTAAATACCCTCAGTGCCCCAGTCCCCAAGGTAAATAGCCTCAGTGTCCCCAGAGTAAATACCCTCGGTGCCCCGGTCCCCGGGGTAAATACCCTCGGTGACCCGGTCCCCGGGGTAAATACCCTCAGCGACCCCGGGGTAAATACCCTCAGCGACCCCGGGGTAAATACCCTCAGCGACCCCGGGGTAAATACCCTCAGCGACCCCGGGGTAAATACCCTCAGCGACCCCGGGGTAAATACCCTCAGCGACCCCGGGGTAAATACCCTCAGCGACCCCGGGGTAAATACCCTCAGCGACCCCGGGGTAAATACCCTCAGCGACCCCGGGGTAAATACCCTCAGTGACCTGGTCACCGGGGTAAATACCCTCAGTGACTAGGTCCCCGGGGTAAATATCCTCAGTGACCCCGGGGTAAATATCCTCAGTGGCCCCAGGGTAAATACCCTCAGTGACCCGGCCCCCGGAGTAAATAACCTCTGTGCCCCGATCCCCGGGGTAAATACCCTCAGTGACCCCGGAGTAATTAACCTCTGTAACCGGCCCCCGGGGTAAGTGCCCTCAGTGCCCCAGGGTAAATAGCCTGTGACCCCGGGGTAAATACCCTCAGTGTCCCAGTCCCAGGGGAAAATACCCTCAGTTTCCCTGGGGTAAATACCCTCAGTTTCCCTGGGGTAAATACCCTCAGTGACCCCGGGGTAAAAACCCTCAAGTGACCCCGGGGGAAATACCCTCGGTGACCCCGGGGCAAATACCCCCGGTGACCCCGGGGCAAATACCCTCGGTGGCCCCGGGGCAAATATCCTCGGTGACCCCGGGGCAAATTCCCCCGGTGACCCCGGGGCAAATACCCCCGGTGGCCCCGGGGCAAGTGCCCTCGGCGACCCGGCCCCGGGGTAAGTGCCCTCGGCGACCCGGCCCCGGGGTAAGTGCCCTCGGCGACCCGGCCCCGGGGTAAGTGCCCTCGGCGACCCGGCCCCGGGGTAAGTGCCCTCGGCGACCCGGCCCCGGGGTAAGTGCCCTCGGCGACCCGGCCCCGGGGTAAGTGCCCTCGGCGACCCGGCCCCGGGGTAAGTGCCCTCGGCGACCCGGCCCCGGGGTAAGTGCCCTCGGCGACCCGGCCCCGGGGTAAGTGCCCTCGGCGACCCGGCCCCGGGGTAAGTGCCCTCGGCGACCCGGCCCCGGGGTAAGTGCCCTCGGCGACCCGGCCCCGGGGTAAGTGCCCTCGGCGACCCGGCCCCGGGGTAAGTGCCCTCGGCGACCCGGCCCCGGGGTAAGTGCCCTCGGCGACCCGGCCCCGGGGTAAGTGCCCTCGGCGACCCGGCCCCGGGGTAAGTGCCCTCGGCGACCCGGCCCCGGGGTAAGTGCCCTCGGCGACCCGGCCCCGGGGTAAATGCCCTCGGTGACCGGCCCCGGGGTAAATACCCTCGGTGACCCGGTCCATGGGGTCAGTTACTGGGCCGATACCCTGTTTGCCGGGCAGCCTCTCGCAGGCCCTGGGCCCTCCTGGCCCTGGAATTAGGCCCGAGGCCGAGTGGTGCCGGAGGAGGCCGCGGCCCGAACGGCGGCACACGAGGCCCGAGTCCACGCCCAGCCCCCCCGCCTCTAACATCACTACACCGCGGGACAGGCCTGGGGGCACAGAGGCCTCAGCCCGCCGGCTCCAATAATACTCACCCCGGCCTCCAGAAACCGGGAAAGGCCGCAGCACCAGTCACAGCGACTGGGCAACACCCTGCGCGGCGTCAGCAGGCACCGAGCGACGGCGGCCCACACCGCACCGCGTCAGCACGCACCGAGCGACGGCGGCACGCACCGCAATACGTCAGCACGCACCGAGCGATGGCGGCACGCACTGCGTCAGCACGCACCGAGAGATGTCCCCGCGGTCCAAAACTCCGCTATTCTGAACAGAGTCAGTCGGCTTGTCAACCTTACCGGACGGAGCCTGTCCAGCGGCCAGTGCAGTACTGAGGGAGTGCTGCACTGTCGGAGGGGCAGTACTGAGGGAGCGCCGCACTGTCGGAGGGGCAGTACTGAGGGAGCGCCGCACTGTCGGAGGGGCAGTACTGAGGGAGCGCCGCACTGTCGGAGGGCCAGTACTGAGGGAGCGCCGCACTGTCGGAGGGGCAGTACTGAGGGAGTGCCGCACTGTCGGAGGGGCAGTACTGAGGGAGCGCCGCACTGTCGGAGGGCCAGTACTGAGGGAGTGCCGCACTGTCGGAGGGGCAGTACTGAGGGAGCGCCGCACTGTCGGAGGGCCAGTACTGAGGGAGTGCCGCACTGTCGGAGGGGCAGTACTGAGGGAGCGCTGGACTGTCGGAGGGGGAGTACTGAGGGAGCGCTGCACTGTCGGAGGGGCAGTACTGAGGAGCGCTGCACTGTCGGAGGGGCAGTACTGAGGGAGTGCTGCACTGTCAGAAGGGCAATACTGTGGGAGCGCCACACTGTCGGAAGGGCAGTACTGAGGGGGTGCTGCACTGTCGGGGAGGCAGTACTGAGGGAGCACTGCACTGTCGGATGGGCAGTACTGAGGGAGCGCCGCACTGTCGGAGGGCCAGTACTGAGGGAGTGCCGCACTGTCGGAGGGGCAGTACTGAGGGAGTGCCGCACTGTCGGAGGGGCAGTACTGAGGGAGCGCCGCACTGTCGGAGGGGGAGTACTGAGGGAGCGCTGCACTGTCGGAGGGGCAGTACTGAGGAGCGCTGCACTGTCGGAGGGGCAGTACTGAGGGAGCGCTGCACTGTCGGAGGGGCAGCACTGAGGGAGCGCTGCACTGTCGGAGGGGCAGCACCGAGGGAGCGCTGCACTGTCGGAGGGGCAGCACTGAGGGAGCGCTGCACTGTCGGAGGGGCAGCACTGAGGGAGCGCTGCACTGTCGGAGGGGCAGTACTGAGGGAGCGCTGCACTGTCGGAGGGGCAGTACTGTGGGAGCGCTGCACTGTCGGAAGGGCAGTACTGAGGGAGCGCTGCACTGTCGGAAGGGCAGTACTGAGGGAGCGCTGCACTGTCGGAGGGTCAGTACTGAGGGAGTGCTGCACTGTCAGAAGGGCAATACTGTGGGAGCGCCGCACTGTCGGAAGGGCAGTACTGAGGGGGTGCTGCACTGTCGGGGAGGCAGTACTGAGGGAGCACTGCACTGTCGGATGGGCAGTACTGAGGGAGCGCTGCACTGTCGGAGAGGCAGTACTGAGGGGGTGCTGCACTGTCATAAGAACATAAGACGTAGGAGCAGGAGTAGGTCATTCGGCCCCTCGAGCCTGTTCCGCCATTCAATAAGATCATAACTGATCTGATCTTGGCCTCCACTCCATTTCCCTGCCCGCTCCCCATTACCCTTGACTCCCTTATCGTTCAAAAAGGTGTGAACTGCGCTCGCAGAATGGGAGACAGCTGTCATGTGGGAGAGAGAAAAAAAAAGAAAGGCGGGGGGAAGGGCCAAAACAAAGGTGTGGATAAAAAATATAAGTAAAAATGTAATAGGGGCCGAGGTTATGATCTGAAATTGTTGAACTCGATATTGTGTTGGGATCATAACCTCGGCCCCTATTACATTTTTACTTATATTTTTTATCCACACCTTTGTTTTGGCCTTTTCCCCCCCCCCCCCCCCTTTTTTTCTCTCTCTCCCACATGGCAGCTGTCTCCCATTCTGCCAGCGCATTTCACACCTAATCTAGAGCCGTCTTTTGTCTCCCAACTAGTCCTATCACCATCTCGTCTCGTTTTGAATGCCTCTTCATGTCTCTTCACTTCTCTTTTCTTCTCTCCCTGCCTGGCCTCTTAATCTATTTCATTTCCTGTGCTTCTTTAGTCTTGACTAAGGGTTTACCCGAAACGTTGACTCTGTTTTCTCTCCACAGATGTTGCCTGGCCTGCTGAGTTTTTCCAGCATTTTCTGTTGTTATTTCGGATTTCCAGCATCTGCAGTATTTTGCTATACCCTCAGAATCTTATATGTTTCAATAAGATCACCTCTCATTCTTCTAAACTCCAATGAGTATAGGCCCAACCAGCTCAACCTTTCCTCATAAGACAACCCCTTCATCCCAGGAATCAACCTCGTGAACCTTCTCTGAACTGCCTCCAATGCAAGTATATCCCTCCTTAAATAAGGAGACCAAAACTGTACACAGTACTCTAGGTGTGGTCTCACCAGCGCCCTGTACAGTTGTAGCAAGACTTACCTACTTTTATACTCTATCCCCCTTGAAATAAAGGCCAACATTCCATTTGCCTACCTAATTACCTGCTGCACCTGCATGTTAACATTTTTGTGTTTCATGTGCAAGAACACCCAAAGCCCTCTGTACTGCCACATTCTGTAGTCTTTCTCCATTTAAATAATATTTTACTTTTCTATTCTTCCCACCAAAATGGATAACTTCACATTTTTCCCACATTATACTCCATCTGCCAAATTCGTGCCCACTCACTTAACCTATCTATATCCCTTTGCAGACTCTTTATGTCCTCCTCACAACTTGCTTTCCCACCTATCTTTGTATCATCAGCATATTTGGCTACATGCTCGGTCCCTTCATCCAAGTCATTAATATAGATTGAAAATAGTTGAGGCCCAGCACTGATCCCTGTGGCACCCCACTAGTTACAGATTGCCATCCTGAAAATGACCCATTTATCCCGACTCTCTGTTTTCTGTTAACATAGAAAAATAGAAGATAGGAGCAGGCCCTTCGAGCCTGCTCCACCATTCAACGAGATCATGGCTGATCATCCAAACCCTAGCACCCAGCCCCTATACCGACAGCCATCCCACCCAAGCCCTATCCCCGTAACCCCACGTATTTAATCCCCCCTAACACTAAGGGCCAATTTTTTATCATGGCCAATTAACCTAACCCGCACATCTTTGGACTGTGGGAGGAAACCAGAGCACCCGGAGAAAACCCATGCAAACACGGGGAGAATGTGCAAACTCCACACAGACAGTCACCCGAGGCCAGATTTGAACCCGGGTCCCTGGCGCTGTGAGGCAACAGTGCTAACCACTATGCCACCGTGCTGCCAATCCTCTATCCAATCTAATATATTACCCCCAACACCATGAGCTCTTATCGTATGCAGTAACCTTTTATGTGGCACCTTGTCAAATGCCTTTTGGAAATCCAAATACATTAATCCCTCCACAACCGCAGGGGATACTTCCCTGAAAACCCCCGTGGTTGGCAAATACAGTATAAATGTTCAAATAACACAATAAAAAAGAATATAAAAGCAATAAAATCATGTTATTTACCTTAATCCTAAATTTAAAACCGTGTATACGCAAAATTCACTGCTGCGGTTGGCAAAAGTTGTCGCAGAGAGGAAACCGTATATACTTGAAATCCGCGTATAGCAAAACCGCGGTTGGGGCGCGATTCCTGTACACTACATCTAATGGTTCCCCTTTATCCACCCTGGTCATTACGTCCTCAAAGAACTCTTTGTTTTGTCTCGATTTGTCAAACAAGATTTCCCTTTCATACAATTATACAGAGTCAACATAGTTTTATTATGATTTTCTAAATGCCCTGCTACTACTTCCTTAAGTAGGAAACTACGATGGTGTGAGGCGCGAGTTGGGTAGGATTGATTGGGGAATGTTACTCAAAGGGTTGACGGTGGATAGGCAATGGCAAACATTTAAAGATCGCATGGGTGAACTACAGAATTTGTTCATCCCTGTTTGGCATAAAAATAAAACAAAAAAGGTGACTCAACCATGGTTAACAAGGGAAATTAGGGATAGCATAAGATCCAAGGGGGGAGAAATTCAGTATCGCCACGTTGTAAGGGGTTTTCGTCCTCAAGAGGTTTCCCTGAGGTTTCTCTCTCCAGAGGCCTCTCTCTCTTGCACAGTAAACCTTGAGTGGTTCGACCCACTCGCCCCTTAGATTCTATACTCTGGACTTAGGTGCAGGAACTACAATGCAGAGAAAACTCTTGTAGACCAAGTTTGATGAATCAAAATGAAATTTTATTGCAAATGGAAAAATATATCAAATCAAATGCAACACAGATAAGAGTACGGTACATGGGAGGGAAAAACAAACACAAACAAATCATAACGACACAGTACTAACTAAAACAAATACAGGCATCTTATACTCTACAAAGATCATTACGAAATAAGGAAACACGGAACATCGAGGGACAACAACTCATGTTAATTGTACCCTTAAATTCACCCCCTTATTAAACCTATCTAGATCTGATTGTGAAGGGCCAGAAACATGCTCACCAATCCCACTAGGAAGTGCAAGGTTTTGAAATCGAGTCTGTGTTTGGTCCTTTCAGGCGTCTCGTCTCCACGTGGATCGTGGAGCTCCTGCGAACTGCGCCACACCTCTCTCCTGAGGTGGGGGTCGGGGGCGGCTGGACACCGGCAGGCCTGGATGTCGGCGGGGTCGAGGATCGTCGGCTCGACCCTGGTTAGAGGAGCCTTGGGCTGGCTCCCATCGCTTCTTCAGGTTCCTTTCCTCTCTTCTACCGAGCTGTGGTGGCTGGAAGGTTTCTTCGCTTGGGGTTTTATTTTTTTCTCTTCTCCCAAGCTGGGTCGATGGCCTCTCGTTCCGGCAACGGCCCGGGGACGGTCGATGATCTCCCGATGTGCTTCCCCGGGGCGGAACGCCTGCGATTGACTGCTCCTTCTTCTGGGTGTCCGGATTCAAGCTGCGTGTTCCCAGTTCTCCAACCCGGCGTGTCCTCTAGCTGCCAGCTTGTTCGTGGTGCTTGCTCCTGACTGTCCAACTGCCGAAAAGTCTCTCCAGATATACCTTTCTTCCCGAGGCCTCACTTCCCGCCCAAAATCAGGTTAGTCTTTGTTTTAACTTTGGTGGGCTTTGAGCACAGCAGGGCAGTTATATTTAAAATCATTTTAAGCGGCTGATAACGGGCCCATCTCTGGTTGGAAATGGCTTTCATTGTTTTGAATGCCCTGCTGATCTCGTTATCTAGTCCTGGGTGCTGTTCTCATGAATATGAAATTGCCCCCTTTTGTCTGGGGCAGCATCTCGATGGCCTCTGTCTCCAGGCCGATCTTGAGTGGATCTGCATCTAATCCTAATGCATGCCTGTGGGTCTGGTTTCGTTCTCTCCGAAACGGCTTGTGGGTTCAATCCACATAGCTGTCTGAAGTTGCGCAGGAACCATTTTAAAGTGTCCCAATGAGCTGATCACATGGTATGGTGGCCATTTTGTATGCCCCTTTTTCTGGGCTTCTTTTAAAACAGTCTTTAAAATCACGGCCTCTTCTGCCATTTAACCCTTATTAATATGAAATCCAATTTTGCGAATCCTACACTCCCCCCTGATACTGTAACTTGCTTGGAGTATCATAATTCTGGGTGAGCAAAATTTTCTGTCCTTCCACAATCTAACCATCCCCAGTATTTACCTATCTATGACCCCACGACACATGCATTTCCCATTTCAGAAAAATCTAGTGTACATTAAGCATCTATAGATGGCAATACCTTGGAGCTAAAACTCTTATAACTTACTTTCAGGTGTGGAGGGGGTCCTTATACCCCTACATCACCTAGTATATACACATTACCTTCTAATAATGACATCACATCTAATTAAACTTCAATAATAAAATAAAATACATACGAAAATCCCAAAAACATATGAATACACATCAAAAATAATACAGAGGAGGGAGGGAAAACTTTAACTTTATACAAAGCATCATCAATCTAAGCGGGTGTCTCTTCTTCTACCCGCACATAATGCTCCCTCCATTCCCCTCTATTCTCGTACTTTTGCGAATGTTTGACCTTTTTACAGTGTACAAACAACAAATACACTACAATGACAACCTGGCACACTACAAGAATGTGGGAGGCTATCCTAAGCCAGGAAGGGACTTCTATATTAGTGAACAGGTCCCACCACGGTGGGGTCACTATATCCAATATGTCTGCCCCTATCTCTAAAGTCTTCTGCTCCAGTGTGTATAAGTGTTTCTGTGAAACAACAACGGCTTTTAATATCTTGGTGAAGTGTTCAGGGAGAGGGGGAATGATATATCCAAAATGTGCAACGAATCGCTGCAAATCGGTGAAATTCTCTTTCACAGTGAGGTGAACAGTGGAAGGTTCAGGGATAGAAACATAGAAACATAGAGATAGGAACAGGAGTAGGCCATTCGGCCCTTCGAGCCTGCTCCGCCATTCAATGAGATCATGGCTGATCTTCGTCTGAGATCATAGCTGATCTTACCAGTTCAGTACCCCGTCCCCGCCTTTTCTCCGTAACCCTTAATCCCCTTAGCCTTCAGAAATATATCCAATTCTCTCTTGAAAATATTTATTGAATTAGCCTTCACAGCCCTCTGTGGCAGGGAATTCCACAGGCTCACCACTCTTTGAGTGAAGAAATTCTTCCTCATCTCTGTTTTAAATGATTTGCCCGCTATTTTTAGACTGTGGCCCCTGGTTCTGTGCTCCCCGGCCATTGGAAACATTCTCTCTGAATTCAGCCTGTCCAGGCCTGCCATAATTTTATATGTTTCGATGAGATCCCCTCTCAATCTTCTAAACTCCAGTGAGTACAAGCCCAAACTATTTAATCTATATAGGGGACAATTCGCTCTTGCGCCACTTGAACTTCTGCCCTGTGCTTGAAACAGAAGCTGCTGTCACTCACCGGACACCAACCGTGCTGTCCATGCTGGTAGTGGGGCGCTGCAGTGGTGACACAGTATGTCCCACCTCCTATATATGCCACCTGCGGGGGCACATGGCCTTGTGCCATTGCCTCCATGGTGCAATTTATAGGCTTCGCGCCAGCAGTTCTGAACCCGCACTGTGGTTTTAAATGGGCATTCAAGTGCTGGGGACACAGGATGATGTGTGCTCCCCGGCTCCGGCACCCCGAGAGGTCGGTACCCGTCATTGCATGCTCCCATCGAATGACGTAAGGTGGGACCCCCGAGTAGCGAATGTGCGCACCCCCCTGAATGACTCCAATGTTCTCCACCCTGTATACCGGGGCGGGTTTGGCTGTCTTTCCCATCACCGGCATTCTTACCACTATACCCATAATGGTGTGATTAGACAGTCCACTGGGACTGGGTAGGCCTCTGAAGCTGGTCTGAGCTGGCACGGGCTCAATGTGTTCTCAAAAGGGTGGAGGGCTGTGAGGTGCTTGTTGCTAATCCAGGAGGGGACTAAGCCTTGCTTTAGATCCTCCAGATTACTGCGGCCCTCGCCCAGTAACCACGCCCCGTATAGCACACAAGCTTCGTTCTGCGCAGCCTGATCGGACGCATTCCGATCCTCACTGATGAGAGCATTTACCGCTCTGGCGTGTTTCTCCAGCTCAGCTATTATCTCTTTTAAGTGTAGTGTCATGGCCTGGTCCTCGTGTAACTCAGAACCCACTACCTTATTCTCATCAATCAGTATCTTTCTTAGCTGTGTTTTTAAACCATGAATCTGGGTTTGCAGCTCCACATCATCCAGCGTGTTGATGATGGAAGTTCCTGTATTAAAAGCTGTAAAAATATCATTTACTGCACCCCTTCTTTGTCTCCCTATTCTGTCCAAGACCTCATGTGGTGTGATGTACAACTTGGCTCTGTCGACATCAGCAAAGTCGAATTCGTAAAACTGTTTAAACATGTTTGTTAACAGGACCTGGTATAATTGCTCCGTTTCCTTGGGGCACCACGCTGGCAATCTTACCTCGGTGAGATTTTAAATCACCGAAGCCACCACGTAGTGGACCCCTTGGTACAGTACCTGGCCTGTGGGTACCAATACCAATCCGTTCCCGGGTCCCTTTGTCGTGGTGGGGCACCCTTCCTTGAGGGCTTCTGCTACCGGAACTGTGGGCAGGGGCTTGCGGGGTCGGGTGATGAGCTCAGTGGCGTTTACTGGGATCTGTGAGTATGGGACTCTGCACGCCCGTGATCTGACGTCCCACCTCATTCCTTGTCCAGCATCCTGCCACTGTCTTTGGAAAAAGATGGAGACGCCTGTGGGGCAAACGCTTTCTGAACCCCACATACAGATGTAGATTCCCTCATCTGGCTCCCACCATTTGTCCCAACAGACATGCAACCCCCCCGTGAGTTCCCGTTATTGTCCGATGGGTGTTATCACCCAATCTTTCCCACTCCACGGTGGAATTCTTCATGGTGCTGCTCAATTTGCGCAGCCACCACCAACGGTCCAAAGGTACATTTCCGTTGCAAACAAGGCAGATCTTCTTGCCCATGGTGACGCTTATCCGGGGTGCAATGATCCGCACCCTGGGGCACATCAGAGACGTTTCTCTGTATGCAAACCCCGTCTGGCTGGAGTATTCAGAGGAGTTCGACCCCAGCCAGCCTGGCCATCTCCCTTCATGGAAGTAGGCCGCAGTCTCTTCAGCGTCCCGTGAGCCGGTTCCATCAGTCGCGATGGGGTCTCTATCTCCAGAGCACCCATAGACAGTGGAGTCCTTGGTGCGGCCCCGATAGGCCCAGCTCCATCCAGCCATGGCGATCGCGACGAGGATCCCTCATCTTTACTGGCTTCTGCAACAAACCACACAAATATAGCCAAGCTCCCGAGAGATTCTGGCTTAGGTGACGGCATGATCGAGTCTTTCGACCTCGATCCCAAACAACACACATACTGGGCAGATTTAAAAACTACTTAAAACTCTAATCATCTTTAATATATACACACCCTAAACTTAAACTTAAACTAAACTTATGTACAGCGCCGCCCGTCCCCGGGCGGCTTGCCTAATCCCTGATCGGACTGCAGCTCGCCGTTCCCTGTGGCGGGGCTGCAGTGACCTGTGGCTCTGGTTCCCCGCAGCCTTTTGTTGCTAAACGGGCACTGTGTTTTTTCACGGATTTATGAAGTCGGCATCTACTGGGGGTGGGGGACTCGGGCCAAGACTTTACAGGCTGAGGCGTTCGGGTCGACCTGCGAGAAGGTACTTTGGGCGTGGCTCCCTTAGCGAGTGGACCTTCGGGTGGGACCTCAGCTCTCACAGCCCGTGGCTCTCCCACGACTGTAGGCTTCAGCTCCCTTCCCTCAGGCTCCGCCCCTTTGGGATTTGGGCAGGCTCCCTTTCTTATGTTCATTAATAACTAGACATTCTTATTATGAACACAGCTAGCATCTAGCTAGTCATTTATTCAGTACACGTTCTCTAGGTACAGTATCTGTAGAGATGCAGCATGTGTGCTCCTGTGTGCAGGCTGCCATCTTGACTGTTGCCTTGTGGGTAGCCTAGTGCCTCATGGGTAATGTAGTCTTAATATACATACAGCTGGGTAGTGTCGTCTCATACATACAGCTCTACACAGCTCTACGGCTCCACCTAGTGTCCACTATAGAATGACATGTTATTGATCATTACATCTCCCTTTCTTTGAGGCTTAACAAAATCAATATCAATCAACTTTCAAGAAAACAATAAAGATAATATCAGTAACACTTTTGTTAGTGCTCTATAAACATAAACATTTTCAAAACAGTCAACACATTTTCAAAGCTTTACATTGTACTCAAATATTAAGTCTATCAGGCTTTTTTACTTCACGTGTGGATCTTCTCAACACGGGTAAGCCTGATGTGCCTTCATGAGATTGTTCTGGCGGTGAATTACAAGATGCAGTTGCGGCATTGTCATCAATCTGGTCTTGAATAGTCTCTTGTGTTTTTAGGAGGGAACGGCGGTTCCTCCTGAGAATCTGTCCTTCCTCAGTTCTAACAGTGTATGACCTTGGTCCTACTTCCTCAAGAACTGTAGCTTTCCTGTTCCATGCATCTGGATCCTCAATCCTGACAACATCATCCCTTGTCAATGGTTTTAGAGTTTTGGATGACTTGTCATAGTATGATTTCTGTTTCAGCTTTAACAGTTGAAGTCTCTGTCTCAGTTCCTCACTTTGCTGTTCTTTTACACAGCAGGGTTGCGTGGTGCGCAACTTGCGACCCATTAGTAGTTCAGCAGGTGAAGAACCACAGTCTAAAGGTGAGGCTCGGTAGCTCAGCAGGGCGAGATAAGGATCAGACTTGCTTTCTGTCGCTTTCTTCAGTAGCTGCTTGAGAACTTGAACACCTTTCTCTGCCTTACCATTTGACTGAGCATACAAAGGACTGGATGTGATGTGCTGAAAGTCATCATGTGCTGCAAACTGTTGCCACTCCTTACAGTTGAAGCACGGACCATTGTCGCTAACGGCAATCCTGGGAATTCCATGTCTGGCGAAGATGGATCTCACATGCATTATGACACTGCTTGCTGTGGTGCTTGAGAGCAGCGCCATCTCAGGATAGTTAGAATAGCAGTCAATCACTATTAGATAGTCTTTACCATTTAAATGAAAAAGGTCCATACCAACCTTTTGCCATGGTGCTGTTGGTATGTCAGCTACTATCATTGGTTCCTTTGCTTGTTTGTTTTGGTGTTTCTGACATGTCTCACATTTGCCTATCATGTTCTCAATGTCCTTATTTATGCCAGGCCAATAAACAGTGTCTCTTGCCCTCCTTTTGCATTTTTAATTCCGAGGTGTCCCTCATGAACCCTTTTGAGCATGTCTTGACATAGAGCCTGTGGAATGACTATTCTGTTCTGTTTTAGTAATAGTCCACTTGCGACACTCAATTCTGACCTTATGTGAAAATATTTTGGACAGGAACCTTTTGGCCAACCATGATGAATGTTCTCTATTACTGTTTGTAATACTGTATCTTTTACTGTTTCTTCTGCTATTTGCTTTGATTTTGTGTCTGACACGGGCAGCGCAGCAGTGACCGTACTCACATGAACATCCACGTCTTCTTCAGTAGAGCTCACATGACTCATTGTGGGTGCTCGGGATAGTGCATCTGCTAACACTATGTATTTGCCTGGTGTGTAGATCAGTTCAAAGTCATATCTTTGCAGCTTCATCATGAGTCGTTGAATCCTTGGAGACATCTCATTCAGGTTCTTTTTTATGATGGCAACCAGAGGGCTGTGGTCTGTCTCAACTGTGAAGGTGGGAAGTCCATATATGTAGCCATGAAACTTTTCTAGTCCAACTACCAAGCCTAGACATTCCTTTTCAATCTGGGCGTATTGACACTCAGTATCAGTCATAGACCTGGAGGCATAGGCAACAGGCTTCCATTCTTCACCCTCTGCTTGTAGCAAGACCGCACCTAGGCCATCTTTTGATGCATCTGTTGACACTTTGATTCTTTTTGTTGGGTCAAAGAAGGTGAGTACAGGTGTGGTTGTCAGCACTGTTTTGAGGTTTATCCACTCTTGTTCATGTCTTTCTGTCCATGCGAACTCATTTGTTTTATGTAGCAGGTCTCGCAGTGTAGCACTCCTTTTTTGTCAGTGGGTCGGGGCATTTTGAGTATGGCGTTTACTTTTTCCATATCTGGCTCTATTCCTTTACCAGATAGATTATCTCCTAGGAAAGTGACTTCCTGGACGCCAAACTGACACTTGGCTTTGTTGAGCTTCAGTCCATTCCGGCGTATGCTCTGTAGCACTTTAGTCAGTCTCTCATTGTGTTCTTTCAGTGTGGAGCCCCAGATGATGATGTCATCAACATAGACCCAAACTCCTTCCAGACCTTCAATTATGTGTTCCATCGCTCTATGAAAGATTTCAGATGCAGATACTATCCCAAAAGGCATTCTGAGGAAACAATACCTGCCAAATGGTGTGTTGAAGGTACAGTATTTGGTGCTCTCTTCATCCAGTTTTACTTGCCAAAATCCTTGTGAGACATCGAGCTTTGTAAAGTATCTGGCACCTGACATTTCACTGGTGATTTCTTCTCGCTTGGGAATCTGGTAGTGTTCACGTTTTATGTTTGCATTTAAGTCCTTTGGATCCATGCATATTCTTAGATCATTGTTCTTTTACTTTACACATACCATGGAGTTAACCCAGTTTGTTGGCTCTTCGACTTTCCTGATGACTCCTAGTGTGGTCATTCTGTCCAGTTCATTCTTGAGCCGGTCACGCAGGGGTGCTGGAACTCTTCGTGGAGCATGTACCACTGGCTGAGCATCCTCCTTTAGCTGGATCTTGTAAGTGAATGGTAGAACTCCAAATCCTTTGAACACATCCTGGAAATTATTCACTACAGAATCCACCGAGTCATCTGGTCTGCTTATGGCACAGTTTATACGGTAGACTCTCTTGACCAGTTCTAAGTCCTCACAAGCTTTGTCACCCAGTAGTGAACCAAGCCTTTCAGCCACAACAGAAAACATGAGATGATGCACTTTGTCTTTGACTATCACTTTAAGTCTGCATACACCTAAGCTATCTATTTTTTGTCCATTTATAGTCCTTCAGTAGTACTGACTTTTTCTGTATTTTGGGCTTTTCTTTCATATTGTTAATGTCACTCATACTGATTAAGTTTCCTTTTGCCCCAGTGTCTAGTTTCAAGGTAACTAATGCTCCATTTACCTGCAGTGGGATCATCCATTTGTCCTCTTTTACTGCATTAACTTTATGTTCAGCATTGTCCATTTCTGAGGGCTGCACATTTTCTGTATCCTTTTTGATATTGTCACATGACACCATTCCTACAAAAAATGTCTCACTTAAATCAGTGTCCTCAATTACATTAACTCGTTGCCCTTTCTTAGTTTTTACTTTTGAAAAGCATTGTTTGGCAAAGTGATTCTTTCCATTACACTTTGTGCACATTTTTCCAAATGCTGGGCATTGTCTTAACTGGTGTTTGTAACCACAGCATTTACAATTAAAAATGTCATCCTCCGATTGCTTTTCATTTCTGTTCTGCCCACGTTTCTTCCCCTTGTAGGACACAGCACCGACAGCAGCATTATCACTCTCATTACAATCGCATCATTATTGATTTCACTGAAAGTCTTCGCGTGCTTTCGAGCTAGCTCGCTGGCTTGGCATATTTTCACTGCATTTTCCAAATTTAGTTCGGTTTCTCTCAACAGACGTTCCCTGACTTTTTTATCATGAATACCAAACACAATCTGGTCACGAATCATGGATGCTTTGAGCTCAGAGAACTTACATGTCTGTGCTTTCAGTTTCAGATCAGTTATAAAGCTATCAAAAGTCTCATTTTGCTGCTGTGTCCTTGAACAGAACATGTATCTTTCATAGGTCTCATTCTTTTTGGGAGAACAATGTGCATCAAATTTCTTTAGCACATCGTCTAATTTGTCTCTGTTCTCCGCTGGATTAAATACAAATGTATTAAATACCTCTATCACCTGTGGGCCTGCAACCGTAAGCAGCAACGCTATCTTCCTTGCGTCTGGCTTCGTACCGAATCCGATGGCTGCAATGTAGAGTTCGAATTGTTGTTTAAGAGTCAGCCAATTGTAGTCGATGTTTCCTGTGAGTTTCAAACGCTCTGGTGGCTTCAAATTCTCCATGTCGCGTTTCACAATTTTCAGCAGATCTTCACCATCCTGGTACCATCTTATGTTCATTAATAACTAGACATTCTTATTATGAACACAGCTAGCTTCTAGCTAGTCATTTATTCAGTACACGTTCTCTAGGTACAGTATCTGTAGAGATGCAGCATGTGTGCAGGCTGCCATCTTGACTGTTTATTGTGGGTAGCTTAGTGCCTCATGAGTAATGTAGTCTTAATATCTATACAGCTGGGTAGTGTAGTCTTATATACATACAGCTATATACAGCGCTACACAGCTCTACGGCTCCACCTAGTGTCCACTATAGAATGACATGTTATTGATCATTACACCCTTGGCGAGTGGACCTTCGGGTGGGACTTCGGCTCTCACAGCCCGTGACTTTTCCACGACTGTGGGCTTCGGCTCCCTCCCTTCAGGCTCCGCCCCTTCAGGAATTGGGTCTGTGGCAGACGGCTCCTCCCCACCTGTCCCTACAGGTGGAGGATCTCTGCCCCCAATTTCTACCTCCCCCACGCTCGAGTCGAGGGCGGGACCTCCGTCCTCCGACTCCACCTCTTCCAGAATCGTGTCGAGGGCGGGACCTTGTTGTTCGGGTCCCTCCTCATCTGAGTCCCAGGCCATCGGAGAAAGCTCCCCCCTCCCCCAGTGGGCTGGACCTCTTCTCCTTCCAAGCAGGCTACAACGCCAGCTTGTATGGTCTGTGACTCATCGCGCGCCTCAGGCTGAGGATCTTTATCCTCAGACCTGGCTTCGGTTACTGATGCACTTGCACCCGGTTTAAACAGTTTGCACTGATTTATGTGAAACCATTTACAAGCCCTTAGCTGACCCTCTAAACTGCCAGCCCTCGCTGTTAACCTAGCGTTCCCTTAAAGCCTGCTCAACTAACTTAGCCTCCGCAACCTGGCACCGCAGGTATTCCTCCATTTAACAGGAGGCCTCTTCCTGTGCATGTCTTTCTAGAGGACACAGGTCGACAGGCTGCGCTGGCTCTAGTCAATTGGGCACAGAGATCGGAGTTTCGGGAGCGACAAGGCCGGTGGTGACAGCTATTTTCCCCTGCGAGGTCATTAGAGACCGCATTGTCTGCAAAATCGATTCAATCGCAGCGGGATCCACTACTGCACCAGCTCCTTGCACTGGGGCATGAGCTACGACTTGGGTTTGGGCTGGTGCTGGGGCGGCGGTCTGGGCTTGGGCTTGGGCTTGGGCTTGGGCTGCGGGAAATCTCCCTTTATTATCCTTCCACGGATTCCTACAGTCCTTGCGCCAATGTCCATCCTTCCCACACCCGTAGCAATTGAGCTTGGCTTGGACAGGGCGATTCCCCTCCTGCCTCCACTCCTGCTTGCTTGGGGCTGCGGGTTTTGCCTCATGCACCTTTCCCTTCTGGGGAGGTGTTTCCTGACCTCTACAATTCTTGTACGCTACATTTAACTGACGGAGCACCGTTTCTTCCGTGACACCGGGACCTTGGGGATCAAACCATGATCTGGCTAGGGCCCGTGTGCTGTCTCTCCCTCTAACTTAACCTTACTGTATGTACATAACCTACTTATATATGTATAACTTACCTGTTAGGGCCGTTGCCCCTTTAACTCACCTTTTGGGGCCATTGCCCCTTTAAGACGCGCCTTAGCGTGATGACGTCACGTCACGTACGACGTGCCGTGCGTGAGGCGGCTGCCGGCCCGACTCGGCTCTCAAGAAAGGCCGCCGGCACAGCCCGGCCTAGCGTCTTCGGCCGCATCGATCAGCCGCCGGGAGCGCCGCTATCTTCCGCTCCCACGGCAAGCACCGGCCCAGCCTGGCCTCCAGCTCCTGCTCCCGACTTAGGCCCCAACGGCCAGCGACGCAACGACCGGCAAACGTGACGACGTCACAACCCCGAGCGTGATGAGGTCATCACGCCCCCCACGGGACTGCGAGCCCATTCCTCGTGGAGCTGCCGCCGGAACAGGACCTGCGCCACGTTGCTCCTCGGTTGTATTGTCCCCATGCTTGAGTCTTGGAAATTGTTTGTCTGTAAGTATTCTATCGACGATTAGCGTACACTGTATGTTGTAGAAAATGTTTAGTTGTAACTTTTCTCTGTCTAGCTGGTTAACTAGCAGCTGTATTCGATACACTATGTACAGGACTAATTTAAAGAGAATGCCTTCCAGCTTGCTAAATGTATATTCGTTGCCAGATGTACTGTGTTGCCCAGGCGTACCTAAATTTGTGTATACATATCAATTATGCGTCTGTATACTAATGTGTCCTTCCATTTCTGTGTTGTATTTCAGTTTTACAATAAGAATCTTTCAGTAAAGCGTTACAAGAAAAGTCAAGCCTTGTGATTTTATTGGAAGATATCAAGTTGTTCGCTATCTGTCTAGCTCTGCATAGGATCGCGTCGCGAGGGCAGAATAGTAAAAAGACACCAGCACAGCGGGCTCAAGCACAGGAAGATACCACTCAGCTACCATGCGTCTACGCTCAGGAAAACAATATACCCTAGAGGACGTCGACCAGTCAAGCGAGAAGCATGAGCCTCTCCTAGCAAACGATGCCAAGTCACAGCCCTCTAAAGTATCCTCTAGGTCATCTCGGCGGTCCAGCAGACCGTCGTCATCGACATCTTCTGCAGCCGCCAAAGCACGTGCCAAGGCAAAAGCCGCCCAGGCTCAATTGCCCTTCGCTGAAAAGGAAGCTGACCTTATGAAGCAGAGAGCCGACCTCGACGCCAGCGCGATGAAGCAGAGAGCTGACCTCGACGCTAGTGTGATGAAGCAGAGAGCCGACCTCGACGCTAGTGTGATGAAGCAGACAGCACAGTCCTCTAAAGTATCCACTAGATCATCTCGGCAGACCGTCGTCATCGACAGCTTCTGCAGCCGCCAAAGCACGCGCCAAGGCAGAAGCTACCCAGGCTCAATTGGCCCTTGCTGAAAAAGAAGCTAGCGTGATGAAGCAGAAAGCTGACCTCGACGCTAGCGTTACGAAGCAGAGAGCCAACCTCGCTGCCTTTCTCCACATTCTCCAAAGCCAGAGAGCCGCCGCTGCCGCTAAAGCCGAAGCCGCAGCTTATGAAGAAGGTGAGGAGAGCGAAGACAGGGAGCCCAGCCAGGAAACATATGATCTGGAACAGCCCCTCAGTCCAGTGCAACGTACAAATGAGTATGTCCAACAACACTCCAAATTGTTCTCAAAGGAAACATTCAGGTATCTCGACGTAGAACCAGCTACTCACCACAGCAACAAACGGCCCGTTTTCGGAGACACTGAGCTTAAAAGAGAAGAAACGAGTAAGACTCACCTGCAGAGACCTCCACAACACTCGGCCAATCCAGCCAAGCAGTCCTCGCCCGAGCCGCAAGGCGCACAAGACCTCGCTAGGTACCTTACTCGCCGAGAATTATTAAGTTCAGGCCTCCTAGAATTTGATGACCGTCCTGAAAATTATTGGTCATGGAAAGCGTCCTTCCTGAGTACCACCAAGGACTTGAATCTGTCAGCCAGAGAAGAACTAGACTTGACGACTCGGCTCCGAGCCACTTTGTCATCAAGGCAGGCGAAGAGAATTCGCTCAGCGCACGTCCTCAATCCCACAGCAGGCCTCAACCTGGTTTGGCAACGTCTTGAAGACTGTTATGGGACACCAGAAGTCATCGAACACGCACTGCTCAAGAAGATTGAGGACTTCCCGAAGCTAACCAACAAGGATAATGTCGAGCTCAGAGAACTGGGCGACATTCTCCTCGAACTGGAGTGTGCCAAGGGAGAAGGTTACCTGACCGGCCTCTCGTATTTGGATACGGCTCGCGGGGTAAACCCAATAGTGGAAAAGCTCCCCCACAATCTTCAAGAGAAATGGATAGCTAAGGGATCCAAGTACAAGGAGGACAATGGAGTGGCATTTCCCCCCTTCTCTCTCTTCTCCAGATTTGTCCAACAACAGGCAAGGGTGAGGAATGATCCAAGTTTCACTTTCTCCACCTCCAGCAGTTACGCTCCTCCGAGAACAGAGAAACCCACAAAGTACAGCAATAAAGCCTCTGTGAGTGTGCACAAAACAGATGTTCCGGCCGAACCCTCAGTCAACCAATCCAGTTCCGCTGGGAACAAAGTGGATGACCCGGATCGTCAGTGTCCAATACACAAGAAGCCCCACCCACTCAAGAAGTGTCGGAGCTTTAGAGACAAGCCTATTGATGAGCGCAAATCATACCTGAAAGAGAATCGCATCTGCTTCAGGTGTTGTGGGTCGACCATGCACATGGCAAAAGACTGCAAGGCGACAATCAAGTGCCTTGAGTGCGACAGCGAAAAACACATCGCGGCCCTGCATCCAGGTCCTCCTCCTTCAACCACCGAGAGCGCTGCGGTCGACAAAGAGGATAGCGGGGAGCAAAGCGAAAGCACATCTTCTTCAGTCACCTCCAAGTGCACAGAGGTTTGTGGAAATGCAAGCAGCCCACGCTCATGCTCCAAAATCTGCTTGGTTAAAGCATATCCTGCAGGGAAAAAGGAGAAAGCAATCAAAATGTACGCAGTGCTCGATGAACAAAGTAACAAGTCTCTAGCGAAGACCGAATTCTTCAATCTCTTTGAAGTCAAGGCCAGCGCAGCTCCGTACACGCTAAAAACCTGTGCAGGGACAACAGAGACTATGGGTAGGAGAGTCGGGAACTTCACGATCGAGTCCATGGATGGGAAACTACAGCTTCCCCTCCCCACCCTGATTGAGTGTGACATGATGCCAGACGATAGGACGGAAATTCCCTCCCCAGAGGTCGCACGCTATCAGCCCCACCTACAGCCAGTCGCCGACAAGATTCCAGCTGTGGACCCGGACGCTCCAATCCTCCTGCTCTTGGGAAGAGACATCTTAAGGGTGCACAAAGTGCGTGAGCAAATCAACGGGCCCCACAACGCTCCTTATGCGCAGCGGCTTGACCTGGGATGGGTCCTCGTGGGTGGAGTTTGCCTGGGAACAGTCCACAAACCAGCGGATGTCAGCGTCCATAAAACAAACGTGTTGCACAATGGCCGCACATCCTTTCTCAGCCCATGCCCAAACAGGATCCAGGTAAAGGAAGACTACAATGGCATGACGCAGCATCATAGGTCAACCTCCTCTGCCTGTGAGGAAGAGGCAGGCCTCACCGTGAGCACAGACAGCCTGGGATGCTCAGTGTTTGAAAGGTCCGAGGATGATGACAAGCCAGCACTATCCATGGACGACAAAACCTTCCTAACCATCATGGATGAGGAGGTTTACCAGGACGATGGACACAGCTGGGTGGCACCCTTACCATTTCGCTCTCCCAGACGCCGCCTTCCGAGCAACAGGGAACAAGCTATGAAGCGCCTCTGCTCACTCAGGAGAACACTGGAGAAAAGGTTAGAGATGAAGGGCCATTACATAGAGTTCATGCAGAAGATGCTGGACAACGACCAAGCCGAGCCTGCCCCACCTCTGGAAGAAGGTAAAGAACACTGGTACCTGCCAACATTCGGTGTGTACCACCCACAAAAGCCAGGCCAGGTACGAGTTGTGTTCGACTCAAGCGCTGAATGCAAAGGAGTGTCCCTGAACGACGTACTCCTCAGCGGCCCAGACTTGAACAACACCTTGTTGGGAGTTCTCCTGCGGTTCAGGAAAGAACCCATAGCCCTGACAGCAGACGTGCAGCAAATGTTTTATTGCTTCGTCGTCCGAGAGGACCACAGGGACTATCTCCGCTACCTGTGGTATGAGGGCAACGACTTCAACAAGAAGGTGGTGGAGTACAGGATGAAGGTCCACGTGTTTGGAAACAGCCCTTCACCTGCTGTGGCTATCTACTGCATGAGGCGAGCCGCTCAGAAAGGTGAGCAAGAATATGGCTCCGATGCAAAGCATTTTGTTGAGAGACAGTTCTATGTTGACGATGGTCTTACCTCGGTTACCACACCTGAAGAAGCGATAGATCTCCTGACAAGAACCAGAGCGATGTTGGCAGAGTCCAACCTGAGACTACACAAGGTAGCATCGAACAGTGGACGGGTGATGGAAGCCTTCCCTGCAGAGGACCGTGCCAAGGATCTGAAGGATTTGCACCTTGGGGTAGATCCTCTCCCCCTTCAACGGAGCCTGGGGCTCTCCTGGAACCTAGAAACAGACAGCTTCACATTCCTGGTGTCCCGTGAAGAAAGGCCATTCACGCGGAGAGGCGTCCTGTCCACGGTCAACAGTTTGTACGACCCCTTGGGGTTCGTAGCTCCCATAACAATGCAAGGAAAAGCATTAGTACGGGAACTCTCATCGGATCAGAGTGAGTGGGATGCTCCACTCCTCCCAGAAAAAGAAGCAAAATGGAACCTATGGAAGGAGTCCTTGAAGGCTCTCAAGGACCTGCGCATAGACAGGTGCTACGTTCCAGGTTCGCTGTCTTCAACACAGAGAAGAGAGCTGTGCATCTTCTCAGACGCTTCCACAGTAGCAATAGGAGCTGTGGCCTACTTGAGAGCGGCTGACACCGATGGGAAATACCATGTGGGATTCGTTATGGGGAAGTCCAAGTTGGCCCCTCGGCCTGCCCACACCATTCCACGCCTCGAGCTTTGTGCAGCTGTGTTGGCTGTTCAACTGTACGAGTTGATCAGAGACGAGATTGACGTCGATGTGGGCGCCGTCAAGTTCTTCACGGACAGCAAGATTGTACTTGGTTACATCCACAACTCCACAAAAAGGTTTTATGTGTATGTTTCCAACCGGGTGACTCGTATCAGACGATCCACTCACCCTGACCAGTGGTGCTATGTCTCCACAGACCTGAACCCTGCAGACCATGCTACCAGGCCTATACCAGCAGCACACCTACAGCAAAGCAGTTGGTTCTCGGGCCCCGCTTTCCTGTCTAATGCCAATGCAGAGGAGACTCCTGAGCCCAATCCCTTCACCCTTGTGGAGCCTGAAGCTGATACCGAGATTCGGCCTGAAGTCACGACCCTGGCCACCAAAGCCTCAGAATCTCAGTTGGGCTCACAACGCTTCGAGCGATTCTCAAGCTGGAGAACACTCTGCCGAACCACAGCCCGACTCATTCACGTAGCAGCATCCTTCAAAGGGAATTCGGACAACATAGAACGCAAAGGATGGAAATGTTCTAAAGAAGCATCCAGCACAAGTGAGCTTTCACAAGCCAAAGATGTGATCATTCGCTCTGCCCAGCATGATGTCTTCAAGGAGGAATTCAAATGCCTTGAAGAGGGACAGACATTCCCCAAGCAGAGCCCACTTAAAAAGCTCAACCCAGTTACAGACGAAGATGGTTTGCTCCGGGTCGGAGGGCGCATATCATTCGCAGACTTATCAAGAGAAGAAAAGCACCCTCTGATCATCCCGCGCACCCATCACATTGCCACACTACTCGTGAGATACTATCATGAGCAAGTGGCTCACCAAGGGCGACACATAACAGAAGGAGCTATCCGAGCAGCCGGATACTGGATAATCGGGAGCAAGCGCCTGGTTTCTTCCATTATCCACAAGTGTGTTACCTGCCGCAAGCTACGAGGGAGGTTAGAGGACCAAAAGATGGCAGACTTGCCCACCGACAGACTCACTCCAGAGCCTCCATTCACCAGCGTGGGCCTCGACGTCTTTGGGCCATGGACCATCATGACGCGTCGCACTAGAGGAGGTAGTGCAGGCAGCAAGCGCTGGGCGGTGCTCTTTACGTGCATGTCTACCAGAGCTGTGCACATTGAGCTGCTCGAATCCATGTCAACAGACAGCTTTATCAATGCACTGAGGAGGCTTTTCTCTATCCGTGGTCCAGCCAAACTTCTCCGCTCTGACAGAGGGACTAACTTCGTGGGTGCCTGCAAGGAGTTGGACATCCACACGGACGATGCAGCGGTAGGAAGCTACCTCCAAAAGAAAGGATGCACGTGGGTGTTTAACCCCCCGCATTCATCCCACATGGGTGGTTCATGGGAGAGGCTCATCGGTGTTGCCAGGCGTATTCTGGATGCCATGCTGCTTCGGACGGGACCTACTCGTCTCACACACGACGTCTTGAGCACTCTCATGGCTGAAGTCATGGCTATCATGAATGCAAGACCCCTGGTGCCGGTGTCCACCGACCCAGACATGCCTGCAGTCCTCACCCCAGCGATGCTCCTGACTCAAAAGATGAGTGCTATTTCAGCCCCCCCTATAAACTTTGACATGGCTGAGCTGCACAGGAAGCAGTGGAAGCAAGTCCAGTGTCTTGCAGACACTTTTTGGAAGAGATGGAGAGGAGAGTATTTGTCCACCCTACAGAACCGTAGGAAATGGACAGAAGACAAGCCAAACGTCAAAGTGAGAGATGTCGTCTTGCTGAAAGACAGCCAAGCACACAGAAACTGTAGTGTCCGTGTGTAGATAAAGACACTGAAGACAGGAGTTGGTTCATAGGTATTTACTAAGCAAGTCTGGGGGGGTGCTCTAAAGGATATACACAATACACAGGCTTATATAGCCCAAGTGGCAATTACCGGCATTACGCACACCTGGGGCTCTTAAAGGCACATACACCACAATTGCTCTTAAAGGCACATACACCACAATTCCTCCCCTTCTAGCTAACTAGTACATCATATTTTAAGTAATTATTAATTACATGTTATATGCAAAATAATATACATTGCTGTATTAATTAATTATAAGTTAGTCGCTCAGGAGGCTTCCTGACTCGGTCCGGATAACGCCTCGGGGGTGTCGTAGTTTCTGGTGGCGTAGTAGGTTCTTCTGGTAAGGCTGATTCGGCTTGAAGGCCAGTGTCGGGTTCATCGGGTTCCAGTATCACCAGATCGAAGGTAGACATGGGTATCTCTACTTCATCGTTAGATGTATAGCGTGGTGGTGTAGGTTGTCCCTTTTCGGATGACTTGATGATTTGGTCAGCATGGCGCCTTATTATGCTTTCTCCGATGTCCACGGTATACATCAGTGGTCCTAGTCGTGTGCAGATAGTTCCAGGCTGCCATTTCTCGGTACGGTAGTCCCGGGCCAAAACCGGTTGGCCTATCTGGAAGGCCCTAGTTGGCCTTTCATTCATGCCCTGAAACTGCCGGTTCTCCACGTCCCTTCGGATGTTGGGCTTGACCAAATCCAGCCGGCATCTTAGGTTTCTATTGTAGAACATCATGGCGGGAGTTTGGTTTGTAACCATATGTGTTACATTCCTATATGCAAATAAGAAGTTATGCAAATAAGAAGTTATCCACCTTGTGCTGAAGTTTTATGTCTTCATTACCCATGGCCTTTATGGCCTTCTTAAAGGTCTGGACAAACCTTTCAGCCAATCCATTGGTGGCGGGATGGTATGGGGCGGACGTGTAGTGCTTTACCCCATTGTTCTTTAAGAACTTTCTGAATTCTTCGGACACAAATTGCGGTCCATTATCAGAACAGATCTGTTCCGGCAGCCCATTCCTGGCAAATATGGTCCTTAATACTGTGATGGTTTTTTCCGTGGTGGTGGAGGACATCTTTATTACCTCCGGCCACTTGGAGTGTGCATCAACTGCGATTAAGAACATTGAGCCCATAAATGGACCAGCAAAGTCGATGTGCACCCTTTGCCAGGGAGATGAGGGCCACTCCCATGGATGTAGAGGGGCCTGTGGCGGAGCATTTTGGACCTTCTGGCATCCTAGGCAGCTCTTGGTCATGTCTTCGATGTCTCCATCGATACCTGGCCACCATACAAACGCCCTAGCTAGGTTCTTCATTTTCACTCCACCCAGATGCCCCTCGTGAAGCTCCTTTAGCACTTTATCCTGGAGTTTGGGTGGAATCACCACTCTGGATCCACACATCAAGGTTCCTCGGCACACTGACAGCTGTTCTCTTCTTTGCGAGAATGCTGGCAACAGTGGTTCGCCATGTGCTGGCCATCCCTTCATTGTTAAATCGTAGACCCGTGAGAGAGTAAGGTCATTTCTGGTCTCCCTTTCAATGGCAGAATTTGTCACCGGTAGACATTCCACTATGGTAGAGTGGAATATCTCTACTGGGTCTACTGTAGGTGCCTCTTCTATCGTTGGCAACGGCAGGCGCGATAACCCGTCAGCATTCCCATGCTGTTTTGACCCTTTGTATTCAATGTTGTATTGGTGTGCCCCTAGAAAAAGGGACCACCTCTGTAGTCTTTGTGCCGTCATAATGGGGACACCTTTCTTAGGGTTGAATATGGAGATGAGGGGTTGATGGTCAGTCAGCAAGGTAAATTTTTGTCCGTGTAGGTAATGGTTGAATTTCTTCACTCCCCATACCAGGCTGAGTGCTTCCCTGTCTATCTGGGAATAGTTACGCTCAGCTGAGTTCAATGAGCGTGACGCAAAAGCTATCGGCCGTTCCGAGCCATCAGGGAATCTATGGGACAATACCGCTCCTATGCCGTAAGGGGATGCATCGCACGCCAGTCTGATTGGTAGTGATGGGTTGAAATGAGCCAAAACTTTCTCGGATGTAATTAAGTCTTTACATTTATGGAAGGCACGTTTACAGTCTTCGTTCCATTTCCAAATCACTCCTGTGTGTAGAAGATCATTAAGAGGGTGTAGAATAGTTGATAAGTTCGGTAAAAATTTATGATAGTAATTTATTAATCCCAGGAATGACCTCAATTGTGAAACATTTTCAGGTGCTGGGGCTTTTATAACTGCTTCAATTTTTTCAGGTGACTTATGCAACCCTTCCTTATTAATTATGTGGCCACAATATGATATCTGATTTTGGAAAAATTCGCACTTGGGGCGATTTGCTCGTAGGCCTCGTTCTTTCAGCCTAGTGAGCACCTGCTCCAAATTGGCAAGGTGCTCGTTGTCGTTTTCTCCTGTTATAAGGATGTCGTCTAGGTAACACTGAGTCCCCGGATCTTTGCCAGATAGCTGGAGCTGATGCTACTCCAAAAACCAGTCGATTGTACTGGTACAGGCCTTTGTGTGTGTTTATTGTGAGATACTTTTTAGAGGTCTCCTCAACCTCCATCTGTAGATATGCCTGTGCCAAGTCAATTTTTGTGAAACGTTTTCCTCCGGATAGTGAGGCGAAAATATCTTCTATCCTCGGAAGAGGATACTGTACCGTGTGAAGGACCGGGTTTACAGTCACCTTAAAGTCCCCACAGATGCGAATTTTTCTCTGTTCCTCAGTTATTTTTCAATGCTTTTTTCATGACTGGAACGATGGGTGTTGCCCATTCGCTCCAATCTATTTTGGATAATACGCCTGCCTTTTCCAAATTCTCCAGCTCTGCCTCGGCTGCCGGACGTATTGCGTATGGCACCGGTCTTGCCTTAAAAATTTTTGGAATTGCTGCACTTTTATTGAGGCGGTGATGCCTTTCAAGGTTCCTAGTTTCTCTTGAAACACTTCTTTGGCGTTGGCCAAGATGTCTTTTAATCGTTCAGGTATGATGTCATCATTGTTTTTTTCCTTACTGGTCACCGTCAGTGCCTGAATGGAGTGCCAGTCTAAACGTATCTTCCTTATCCATTCACGTCCCAACAACGGTGGACCACCATCTTGTAGAATGTATAAATACAACTTTTGTATTTCTTTGCCGTTGTATACCACAGGCACCTTTATTTTTCCTTTGGGGTATACTTTCTGCCCCATATATGTTTTTAAGATAATGGATGTGTCTTTTAGAGGTATATGCGAAAATAGCCTCTCGTAATCTCATCGATTTATTACCGTTAGAGCTGATCCTGTATCTAGCTCCATTTTAACTGGGGACCCTGCTATTATGAGGGTAACCCAAATGGTCTGGTAATCTTCATTGGCAATTACATTATGTAATTTGAGAGAGCTTAGTCTCTTGTTCCCGGAGTCGCTATCGCTCTTCTGGTCTTTGGAGCTACTGTCCGTCATCATTTGTACCTTTCTGTGCTTTTCCTTATTGATTCTTTTCCCATTAGTGGATTTTTTATTTTCAGATCGGCATACACGTGGAATGTGTACCATCTTTCCGCATCGCCTGCATGCTTTTTCTTTGAACCAGCAATCCCTGTGGTCATGGTTGGATCTGCCGCAGCGATAACATCTCTCGAAACCCCGTGTCATTTCATGGGTGCCGAAGTCCTGTGGCCTTTGCTGTATCTTTGCCGCTCCTATTGCACTGAAAGCCTTGTCCAGTGTTAAATCTTTTCCAGAAGATACCTTTTTTTGTGTTTCTACACTTAGGGGATCGCAGATGAATTTGTCTTGCAGAGAATCTGCCAGTCCTGCCTCGAATTGGCAGTGTAGGGTATCAACAATCTCCTCAAAATTCTTGTCCATCGGTTCGGCTGGAGTGATTAAGTTGCGTAACAGCTTGTATGTTTCTGCGCCCATTAGATCCAGAAGCACTGAAGCTTTTTTTTCATCTTCTATTCCATTTGCGGTGCAAAACACCTCCACTCTTTCTACATATGTGGTCCAATCCTCTATCTTGTTATCAAAAACATCAATATTGCCAAAGTTAGGCTCTGTTTCGTTATCAAAAGCATCAATATTGCCAGACTTAGGCATTTCAAAAAAAATATGGCGCTTCCCGCGCTTTTTTTTTCTCTCTCTAGCAACGATATGGCGCTTCCTGCGCTTTTCCGCCGCTGCTACCGATAACAACGCTGTTTTACTGTGGTTTCCGTTTATTCACTGTTGGAGACTCGTTCCCGACGGAGGTCTAAACGCTGACCTGCTTGCCGCGCCGGCCGTCTCCCGAGTGCACCCTCCCAGTCCGTTATTGCTTGCCTCCGATTTCGCTGCCTGTCTCAGCTGTAGAGCCCGCCGCTGGAGCCCCAGCCTGACGCCCAGGAAGGATTAGCGCAGTACCTGCCACCAGCTTGGCCAGCTGGTGAAACCACAGTTTCTATTACTTCCTTGAGTCTTCTGGACGCTGGAGGAATCGATGTCCTTGAGGTGCTGCCGAATTGCAGGTAAGTCCGATCCCATCCTCGTCGCCACTGTAGTGTCCGTGTGTAGATAAAGACACTGAAGACAGGAGTTGGTTCATAGGTATTTACTAAGCAAGTCTGGGGGGGTGTTCGAAAGGATATACACAATACACAGGCTTATATAGCCCAAGTGGCAATTATTGGCATTACGCACACCTGGGGCTCTTAAAGGCACATACACCACAATTGCTCTTAAAGGCACATACACCACAGAAACGAATGGCCAGTGGGACTGGTCGTCAAAACTCTGCCGAGCAGGGACAAGAGGGTCCGCAAGGTGGAGGTGAAGATCGTCAAGGAGGGGACTGTCAAAGTGTTTCTGAGGCCAGTCTCAGAGATCGTAGTCCTCCTTTCCGAAGAAACCTAGAGAACGGACGCTGAGTATGTCGCTGCCGAAGGACGTTCTCTTCAGGTTTATTTTGTGTCTGTAGTGGTACGAATGGGATCGTACCAAGCGGGGAGTGTGCTGTCTCTCCCTCTAACTTAACCTTACTGTATGTACATAACCTACTTATATATGTATAACTTACCTGTTAGGGCCGTTGCCCCTTTAACTCACCTTTTGGGGCCATTGCCCCTTTAAGACGCGCCTTAGCGTGATGACGTCACGTCACGTACGACGTGCCGTGCGTGAGGCGGCTGCCGGCCCGACTCGGCTCTCAAGAAAGGCCGCCGGCACAGCCCGGCCTAGCGTCTTCGGCCGCATCGATCAGCCGCCGGGAGCGCCGCTATCTTCCGCTCCCACGGCAAGCACCGGCCCAGCCTGGCCTCCAGCTCCCGCTCCCGACTTAGGCCCCAACGGCCAGCGACGCAACGACTGGCAAACGTGACGACGTCACAACCCCGAGCGTGATGAGGTCATCACGCCCCCCACGGGACTGCGAGCCCATTCCTCGTGGAGCCGCCGCCGGAACAGGACCTGCGCCACGTTGCTCCTCGGTTGTATTGTCCCCATGCTTGAGTCTTGGAAATTGTTTGTCTGTAAGTATTCTATAGACGATTAGCGTACACTGTATGTTGTAGAAAATGTTTAGTTGTAACTTTTCTCTGTCTAGCTGGTTAACTAGCAGCTGTATTCGATACACTATGTACAGGGCTAATTTAAAGAGAATGCCTTCCAGCTTGCTAAATGTATATTCGTTGCCAGATGTACTGTGTTGCCCAGGCGTACCTAAATTTGTGTATACATATCAATTATGCGTCTGTATACTAATGTGTCCTTCCATTTCTGTGTTGTATTTCAGTTTTACAATAAGAATCTTTCAGTAAAGCGTTACAAGAAAAGTCAAGCCTTGTGATTTTATTGGAAGATATCAAGTTGTTCGCTATCTGTCTAGCTCTGCATAGGATCGCGTCGCGAGGGCAGAATAGCCCGTATCTCTGGCAAGCTGTTGGTAACCAAGCAACGGAGCCAATGAACCCGCTGTTCGTCGCTCATTTGAGCCCGTTCAGGCATACCCGGACAGCTGCGTCGATATACTGGCCACAGCCTTTCTGCGAAAACCCGCGGGGGTTCTCCAGGTAGCTGCACGGTCCCTTCTACGCGGTCGAACGGACTACCATCGTCCACTCCCATTACCTCTAAAACTCCCTCCCTGAGATCCGTATACCCTTTCCGTCCCCTCTTGCCATCCTCTGAGAGGCACTGAAGGATCGTGGGATCCAGGGAGAAAAGCAACAGTTTGACCTGTTCCTGTTCATCGCAGTCGTTAATGGCTGCTGTTTCCTCTATCTCTCTGAAATGAATCGAGGGATCTCCCTTTACTGTGAGTTGTGTGAGGTGGCTCACCATGGACCTTAATTGCAGGCCAGCGTAGGGCACCACGAGCTGGTTCTGGTGGGGTCCGACACTGCCATCGGCAGCGTTGGGACCGAACCTCTGGTGCCGAGCGGGACACATCGGTGCCGGTCCCGTCTTTGCTACCAGTGGTTCTTCCACACACTCCACCTCGGCTACCTCCTCTTTCGCTACCCCCTCCTTTTCCGACCAAGTCTCACTATAGCTCGGCGGTGCTGAGGGCTCGGTGGCTGGTACCACAATTACCTCAGCTGGAATCGGCTGTTTTGATTCCTTCAAAAAGTCCATGTGACTGGCTTTCAGGCTGACGAGACACACCATGCCTCTTGCCTTAACCAGGGCCGCTCTTAGGTCCTCTATGGTCTTTTGGCAGGGGCCGTGGTCTGTGCTCTCAAACCCGTGCTCGAGGGCTAGCTTGTAAGCTGCCTTAACCTCCACTACTCTCTCCTCCTGCGCTCTTAGCTGTTGTGCGAGGCGGGCGTTTTTCTCCCGTATCCTCGTTTCATTAATCTTTGCCTCAGTAACCTGGCACTCCAGGTACTCTATCCTAGCCTGATGTTGGCTAGCTACCACTTGGCGTTCCTGATTCAGCGCGTGAAGCGCTGTGATGAGTTTTTCCCCACCCATGGCCTTTTCCTCTATCTCTGCTGCCTGAGTCGTGATTTTGGCTGCCTGTGCTGCAACGACTCGGTCCAAGATCTGGACCTGCTTCTTGTAACACATCAGCCACACTGCCTTTTCCACTGACTTCTTATGCTCTTTGCTCTTTGTCCACCTGATGGCTGCGTCCACCGGACGCCCATCCAGCAAGAGATCGGAAATCCACTGTTTAGTGAGATTTACCTTGCAAAGACATAATCCGCTATCCTCACATCCATTGCATTTCGACCATTCAAACTTGGATCTACTACATTGCAATCCTGCCGCCAGAGTCCTGCCGCGGTCGCCATTTTCTGTAAGGGGTTTTCGTCCTCGAGAGGTTTCCCTGAGGTTTCTCTCTCTAGAGGCCTCTCTCTCTTGCACAGTAAACCTTGAGTGGTTCGACCCACTCGCCCCTTAGATTCTGTACTCTGGACTTAGGTGCAGGAACTACAATGTAGAGAAAACTCTTGTAGACCAAGTTTGATGAATCAAAATGAAATTTTATTGCAAATGGAAAAATATATCAAATCAAATGCAACACAGATAAGAGTACGGTACATGGGAGGGAAAAACAAACACAAACAAATCATAACGACACAGTGCTAACTAAAGCAAATACAGGCATCTTATACTCTACAAAGATCGTTACGAAATAAGGAAACACACGGAACATCAAGGGACAACAGCTCATGTTAATTGTACCCTTAAATCCACCCCCTTATTAAACCTATCTAGATCTGATTGTGAAGGGCCAGAAACATGCTCACCAATCCCACTAGGAAGTGCAAGGTTTTGAAATCGAGTCTGTGTTTGGTCCTTTCAGGCGTCTCGTCTCCACGTGGATCGTGGAGCTCCTGCGAACTGCGCCACACCTCTCTCCTGAGGTGGGGGGTCGGGGGCGGCTGGACACCGGCGGGCCTGGATGTCGGCGGGGTCGAGGATCGTCTGCTCGACCCTGGTTAGAGGAGCCTTGGGCTGGCTCCCATCGCTTCTTCAGGTTCCTTTCCTCTCTTCTACCGAGCCATGGTGGCTGGAAGGTTTCTTCGCTTGGGGTTTTATTTTTTTCTCTTCTCCCAAGCTGGTTCGATGGCCTCTCGTTCCGGCAACGACCCGGGGACGGTCGATGATCTCCCGATGTGCTTCCCCGGGGCGGAACGCCTGCGATTGACTGCTCCTTCTTCTGGGTGTCTGGATTCAAGCTGCGTGTTTCCAGCTCTCCAACCCGGCGTGTCCTCCAGCTGCCAGCTTGTTTGTGGTGCTTGCTCCTGACTGTCCAACTGCCGAACAGTCTCTCCAGATATACCTTTCTTCCCGAGGCCTCACTTCTCGCCCAAAATCAGGTTAGTCTTTGTTTTAACTTTGGCGGTGTTAAGGAGAATTTCAGTATTAAGGACTTTGCAAAGACTGTCGGGATACTTGACATTAAAACTGGCTAACATGGGGCCCCCGAGCTCGCACGTAGGCAGGGGTGAGGTAATTGTCAGCTGCAGTTTTATTACTGAACATTTGTGGTCACCTTGCAACGATGAACAGTCTGGAACCATTGTTTACTTCTGCTCATCTCGTCTGCGGCCAGAGGTCCCAAAAGGTTTTAACCTATGGCCATCGCTTGCTTAAGAATAGATAACCGTTTGCTTACGAATAGATAACCGTTTTAGATGTCACGGGGGATCGCTGTGATTATGTAATCAACCGTCTAAGTTGTTTTGACTCCTGTATAAAGGTAGGAGCCTTGTGTGTGTAAAACGAGAGACTTGGTGATCACACAAGGCGTGTGTAACGGTTTCTCCCAGAGCTCTGCAATAAAGCATTCTTTTAATTTCCCATTCAACTCGTAGTCGGTGTTTTATTGACTCTAAAAAGCTTCTGTTGGGTATTGTGTCGACCTCGAATATCACCTGGCCCGCTTAGCCCCAAATTAGCTACAACAGCGGGCTTTGAGCACAGCGGGGCAGTTATTATATTTTAAATCATTTTAAGCGGCTGGTAACAGGCCCATCTCTGGTTGGAAATGGCTTTCATTGTTTTGAATGTCCTGCTGATCTCGTTATCTAGTCCTGGGTGCTGTTCTCATGAATATGAAATTGCCCCCTTTTGTCTGGGGCAGCATCTTGATGGCCTCTGTCTCCAGGCCGATCTTGAGTGGATCTGCATCTAATCCATATGCATGCCTGTGGGTCTGGTTTCGTTCTCTCCGAAACGGCTTCCAGAACTTACTGTGGGTTCAATCCACATAGCTGTCTGAGGTTGCGCAGGAACCATTTTAAAGTGCCCAATGAGCTGATCACATGGTATGGTGGCCATTTTGTATGCCCCTTTTTCTGGGCTTCTTTTAAAACAGTCTTTAAAATCACGGCCTCTTCTGCCATTTAACCCTTATTAATATGAAATCCAATTTTGCAAATCCTACAACGTTTGAGGCGTTATACTCGAGCGGGCGCAAAATTTAGTGCCTGGCGCAAATTATCACCACCTACAGCTAAATTGACCTGCTTCGCCCCAGGAGGTGCTTGGAGCACTAAAACAGGCGCTGCATGACTGTCCTAAGGCACTAAGCCGGAGAAGCGAGGCGCTACCACCGAGGGCGGGCGCAGCGCAGGTGCAGCCAGTTAGCGATTGCACGCAGACACGCTGGCGCCGGTCAGCTCTTAAAGGGGAGGGTCGATCTTGGATTGCAGCCACACCCTGCATATCGGAGCCCTGATTCTCGGCCTGGACAGACCTGCTGCCACATTCTAACGCCTAGGACCATGGAGAGGGCCAGGGAGCGAGCGCAGCAGTTCAGTGAGGGGGCCCTGCAGGTTCTGGTTGGCGCAGTGGAGCGCAGGCGATCTATCCTGTTTCCGGACAGTGGCAGGAGGCCGCTGCCCACCAACTACCGCAAAGCTTGGAGGGAGGTGGCTCACAGAGTGACCTCCAGCAGCATGGTGCCTAGGACCCCTGTGCAATGCAGGAAGAAGTTCAACGACCTCACTCGGGTCATCAGGGTGAGTTCCATTTTCAGTATCCTCTTCATCCCTGCATGTCGAGCTCACTTTATGGCCAAAGGGTCCTGAAAGCCCCAGTGCCCAGCCCTCATCCAACACCTATGGGCCTTTCATGAAACTCACACGCACATTCAGCACTTTACACACTGTAAAGGCTATTCCACCATGGGAGGCAGTGCAGCCAAGATCAGGGCTTCACACTGTAAAGGCTATTCCACCATGGGAGGCAGTGCAGCCAAGATCAGGGCTTCACACTTGATGGGCCTTCAATAACCACAAAACTAGAAGTTATAGACTTAAACAAGTTGGCTTTTAATCACTAAGATCAGAGCTAACATCTCAACACGCCGACTGGTTCACAGGAATGAGTCATACAGATCCTGGGATCTTTATGTAAGAGAAGTCAGGGGCGGAGCCAAGAGCCAAGACCTGGAACCTCCCAGGTTAGTCGGGAAAGAGGAAGTGAAACTATACACAGTGGGGGAGGGTAATATACATGAGTGCAAAACGAATACAGGATCAAGACAAACAGATTTCATTACATTCACCCCTTCTATAGATTTAGTCCATCGGGGTGATGTTTCTTAAAAGTTGGTATAAGTGAGTCTGTCAGGAGGTTTTGCAGTTCTCAGTGATCGGCGCAAAGCCGGTTGGGGTGCCTCTAGGGGAGTGGATTCTGGTTCCTCCGCTGTCCAGGCCTCCGCAGTGTCTTCCAGGTTATCTGCAGTGTCCTCCAGGTTAAAGTTGGGTATTGATACCTCTGGGCGTCCTGTCTCTTTGTAGTGTAGGTCTTCATCGGGTAGTCTCCCATCGTTCTCTCCGCTCCCCGAGGGAGCGAGGTCTTTTATGGAAACAGTGTCCTCTCGCCCGTCAGAGTATTCGATATAGGCGTACTGAGGGTTTGCATGGAGGAGCTGTACCTTTTCCACAAGGGGGTCCGTTTTATGGCCTCTCACGTGCTTCCGCAATAGTACTGTCCCTGGAGACGTCAGCCACGCGGGTAGAGATATGCCCGAGGTGGATTTCCGGGGGAAAACAAACATCTTTTCGTGAGGGGTAGCGTTAGTGGCAGTACATAACAGAGACCTTATGGAGTGGAGCACGTCTGGGAGGACTTCCTGCCAGCGGGAGGTCGGAAGGCCTTTTGACTTTAAGGCTAACGTGACAGCCTTCCAAACAGTAGCATTCTCCCTTTCCACTTGCCCATTACCCCGGGGGTTGTAGTTAGTGGTTCTGCTAGTGGCTATCCCCTTCGAGAGCAAGAACTGGCGCAGCTTGTCACTCATGAATGACGTCCCCCTATCGCTGTGTATGTAGTTCGGCATGCCAAACATGCAGAATAGATTACAGAGACACTTGATGACCGTGGCACTGGTCATGTCTGGGCAGGGAATGGCGAAGGGGAAGCGGGAATATTCATCAATGATATTGAGGAAGTATACGTTACGGTTGGCAGAGGGAAGGGGTCCCTTGAAGTCCAGACTTAGGCGCTCGAATGGCCGTGTGGCTTTGATAAGGTGTGCATGGTCAGGCCTGTAGAAACGAGGCTTGCATTCCGCACAGATGCGGCAGGCTCTGGTCATTGCCCTGACCTCCTCGATGGAGTGGGGCAGATTGCGGGACTTTATAAAATGGTATAGTCGGGTGACCCCTGGGTGACAGAGGTCGTTGTGGAGACCCTGTAATTTGTCCGTATGAATGCTGGCACACATTCCCCGCGATAGGGCGTCTGGGGGTTCATTAAGGGCTCCCGGCCTGTACATAATATCATAGTCGAACGTGGATAGTTCGATCCTCCACCTGAGTATTTTGTCATTCTTGATTTTCCCCCTTTGTTATTAAACATGAAAGCCACCGCTGGTCGGCGAGCAGGGTGAAACGTTTGCCGGCTAGGTAGTGTCTCCAGTGCCGCACTGCCTCCACTATAGCCTGTGCCTCCTTCTCGACAGAAGAGTGCCTGATTTCAGGTCCCTGAAGGGTTCGGGAGAAGAAGGCCACAGGTCTCCCAGCCTGATTGAGGGTCACAGCTAAGGCAAAGTCTGACGCATCGCTTTCGACTTGAAAGGGAATGCATTCGTCCACTGCACACACTGTAGCCCTTTCAATGTCCTGTTTAATACTGGTGAAAGCCTCCCGAGCTTCAGCTGATAGTGGGAAGGACGTCGATTTAATGAGGGGTCGGGCCTTATCAGAGTAATTGGGCACCCATTGGGCATAATACGAAAAAAATCCCAGGCACCTTTTTAAAGCTTTGGGATTGTGTGGCAGGGGCAGTTCCTTTAGGGGGCGTAATCGGTCAGGGTCCGGTCCAATTACCCCATCTTCCACCACACAGCCGAGGATACAGAGACGGGTTGTGTTGAAGACACATTTGTCTTCGTTGTAGGTTAGATTCAGCTTTAGGGCAGTTTTTAAAAATCTCGCAAGATTTAGATCGTGGTCTTGCTGGTTGTGCCCGCAGATAGTGACATTGTCCAGATAGGGGTAGGTAGCTTGTAGTTTATTCTCGTCAACCATGCGGTCCATCTCACGTTGGAAGACCGAGACCCCATTTGTTACCCCGAAGGGCACTCTGAGAAAATGGTAGAGGCGCCCGTTCGCCTCGAAGGCGGTGTATGGGCGGTCCTCCGTTCTAATGGGGAGCTGGTGATACGCGGATTTGAGGTCGATAGTCGAGAAGACTCGGTATTGCGCAATCTGGTTGACCATTTCTGATATGCGGGGTAAAGGGTAGGCGTCCAGCTGGGTATAAATATTAACAGTCTGGCTGTAGTCAATTACCGTCCATTTCTTTTCGCTATTTTTAACTATGACTACTTGGGCACGCCACGGGCTGGTACTGCATTCAATAATGCCTTCCCGCAGGAGTCTGTCCACTTCCACCTTGATAGTGTCTGTCTTCCAGACTGTACCGTCTACTTTTGGTCGCTATGGGCCTACAGTTCGGAGCGAGATTAGCGAATAAAGAGGGCGGGCTGATTTTTAAGGTTGATAGGCCACAGACTGTGAGTGGCGGCTGGGACCCGCCATATGCTAGCGTGACACTTTCGTGGTGGCACTGGAAGTCCAGGCCCAAGATTACATTAACACAGAGTTCTGGCATCACGAGGAGTTTAAAATCCTTGTAGTCCGTGCCTTTTACAGTCAGTGTTACCACACAGTAGCCCAAAATGTCCGAAGTGTGGGGCTTAGCAGCCATAGCAATTCTGCTCCATGTAGGGGTTACCGTTAATGAGTGCCGCCGTACCAGGCTAGGGTGGATAAAACTCTCGGTACTCCCACAGTCAATTAAACATTTCGTTAAATTCCCGTTTACCTGTATGTCCATCATGGATTTTGTCAACGGGTGTGGCCTGGATTGATCCACCGTGATCGAAGCCACTGTTGGGCCCTGGGCGGCCGTTGAGTCGGGAAAAGATGGCGGATCCCAAGATGGCAGCCCGCACAGCACGCACGAGGCGGTGACGGAGTTGGAAATCAGATTCCCCCTGCAGACTTTGCTAAAATGCCCCTTTTTCTTACATTTGAAGCATGTAGCGTCCTTCGCTGGGCATCGTTGTCTGGGGTGCTTGGCCTGGCCGCAGAAGTAGCATTTCGGGCCTCGAGACATTGCCGCTGTAGTAGGACTCCTGGGTGAACTTCTGTGTGGGGACTCCGGCGGCGTAGAGCTGGTCTGAGACCTGGATGGGGAAGATGGCTGATTCCAAGATGGCGGCCCCCTCGGCGCACACGAGGCGGTGAGGGCCGCATGGCCGGAAGAATAAGAGTCAGAGTTTCTCTGGGCCACGTCCAGCGATCGCGCAGTGGCCACTGCCTTTTTTAAGTCCAGGACCTCCTTCTCCAGCAGTCTCTGCCGGATATAATTCGATTTGAGGCCCGTGATGAAGGAATCAGGACCAATTCGTCCGAGTACGCGTTGGCCGTCACGGCCTTGCAGTTACAGTCCCGGACCAGGTCCTTTAGGCCCTGTAAGAAATCGTCCATTGATTCCTCTGGTCGCTGCCTGCGTGTAGCCAGCAGATGTCTGGCGTACACTTCGTTTACCGGCCTCTGGTATTGGGCCTTCAGGATAGTGATGGCCTCCGTGTAAGAGGTGCGTCCCGGATGAACGAATAAATCCAATGACTTACGCGAGTAGTCAGTAGACTCAGTTTATCTACCTCGCTAGCGGATGAGGCCCCCGCGAAGAGTTCGAAGCATTTGAGCCAGTGTCCAAATTGATTTGATGCTTCAGCAGAATGTGGATCCAAGTCCAGACGCTCTGGTTTTAGGAGTCGATCCATCCTAGTATTCTTTAGTGATTAAAATTGATGGGCCTTCAATAACCACAAAACTAGAAGTTATAGACTTAAACAAGTTGGCTTTTAATCACTAAGATCAGAGCTGACATCTCAACACGCCGACTGGTTCACAGGAATGAGTCATACAGATCCTGGGATCTTTATGTAAGAGAAGTCAGGGGCGGAGCCAAGAGCCAAGACCTGGAACCTCCCAGGTTAGTCGGGAAAGAGGAAGTGAAACTATACACAGTGGGGGAGGGTAACATACATGAGTGCAAAACGAATACAGGATCAAGACAAACAGATTTCATTCCAACACTGTAAGGGCTATTCCACCATGGGAGGCAGTGCAGCCAAGATCAGGGCTTCACACTGTAATGGCTATTCCACCATGGGAGACAGTGCAGCCAAGATCAAGGCTTCACACTGTAAGGGCTATTCCACCATGGGAGGCAGTGCAGCCAAGATCAGGGCTTCACACTGTAACGGCTATTCCACCATGGGAGGCAGTGCAGCCAAGATCAGGCCTTCACACTGTAAGGGCTATTCCACCATGGGAGGCAGTGCAGCCAAGATCAGGGCTTCACACTGTACTCAGAGCCCATCCTTTCTCTTGCAGGGCAAGCTGGCCCATAACAGGAGGCAGCAGCAACGGGCCGGGGGAGGCCGGCCTCACCTTAAAGACCTCAGCGATCTGGAGCAGCGAGTCCAGCACATTATGGCAGGCCAGATGATTGGCCCTGTCGCCACTGGAGATGCCGACCCCGTTCTGGACAGCAATGGTAAGGTCATCACCTTTTTGACCTCTCTCCTTCCACTTGTGCCTCACACCAGCATCCTTTGCCACTATCGAACCAATACAGTGCATTGCAGCACTCATGCCTCCCTCTCTGCCGCCCTGTCCTCACGCTAAAGCAACTCTTGTACCTCCCTGCTTTCAGATGCTGATTCGCCAGGTGGGGAGGCGGGCCCTTAAGCTGCCACTGTGAGTGATTCTGAAGGCGCGGAGGAAGAGGAAGCCGGACCATCAGTACCACCCTCAGCCGAGGCAGCCCATTGCCATAATGGGGACATGTCTTCCCTGGAGGGGAGCAGGGGGGAAGGGTCTGAGGAGGGTGAAGCTCCGGGGCCCAGTGGGCTGCAGCAACGCGGGGGGGTAGGGAAGCTCGGCGGCCTTCTCCCCGGAGGGAGAGTCTGGCCTTCAGTCCTGCTACAGTGAGCGCAGAAGAGGTGCGGCTCCTCGCTGAAATGGGCACCCAGATGGAGCAGAGGCACACTGAGCTCATGGCTGCAGTGGCAAGGATGCCCGATTCCATTGAGTCACTGGCAAGGAGTGTCCAGGACTTCGGTGCAGCACAGGCAAGGAGTCTGCAGGACTTCGGTGCAGCACAGGCAGCTTCCACGCAAGTGCTTAGTGGTGCAATGCAGTCAGTGGCTGGTCTGATGCAGACGCAGATTGAGGCCACACGAGCACTGACTGCTGCCACCCTCGCTGCATCAGGCACGAATTGCCGAGGCCCTCGGCGCGCCGCAGAAGGCCAGCAGTCTGTGCTTCAGCAGATTGCTCCGCATGCTGCAGTGCTGCCCCATGGGAGTGGCGGTGTGTCGTCCGACCAGGGAGTGCCTGTCCTCTGTCAGGATGGCAGCATTCCTGCTGCCAACACTGTCACTTCTCCACTGCAGCTGCCACCACCCGTAGGACAGACTGCTGCCGCCCATGCAGAGTTGGAGCAGTCAGCAGCTGGGCCCTCCAGGCCCAGAGCTGGTCCAGGCCGTCCCCCAAGGGCATCTGCCGACTCAGTTTCTGACACTCAGCAGCCTTCTTCCAGCCTTGCTGCAGTCACTGGGGTCCCATTGCGGAGGAGCTGCAGGGTGGGAAGGGGCCAATCTCGCAAGCGAAGCATATCACCCTTGAAGGGCAAAAAGTAGGAGGTGTGGCAAAATGCTGTTAATTTTTTTAGTGAAGGCCGAGGATCGTGGTCATTGTTTGTTAACTCTTTTGTTCATTGTCTCCAGGTTGTGAGAGCCAGTTATGTGTCTGACTGCTTTTTTGGGGGTTTCTCTCTATTACTTTGTCATGCAGGAAGGGCACACAGTTTGTTAAATAAAGAAGTGTCTTTATTCAGATTGTGCATGTTTGCTCTTTGAACTATTTGTTGCCTTGTCCGGCTCAGGGGTTGCGGAACGGTTCCATTCATGTTCTTTCAATGGCACACGCCATTCCCTCAGAGGGGGCCTAGAACCGACTTGCAATAAGCCGCTGACGGACGGCCCTTGCACTTTGTGCCTCCCTCCCGTCTTGGTGCTCCTCCTCCTCCTCCTCCTCTGCTGGTGCTCCAATGTCTGGTGGCAGTGGCTGAGTCCTGAGGATTGCCAGGTTATGCAGCATGCAGCACACTACAACGAAATGGGAGACTCGCTCAGGTGAGTACTGAAGGGCTCCCCCGGAATGGTCCAGACAGCGGAACCGTTGCTTTAGCATGCCGATTGTGTGCTCAATGATGTTTCTGGTCACTTGATGTCTCTCATTGTATCGTTCTTCAGCAGGGGTGCTAGGCGCATGGAGCGGGGTCATCAGCCAGGTGCACAAAGGATAGCCCTTGTCCCCAAGAAGCCAGCCTCCTGGGTGAGCCGGGGCTTCGAAAAGGTCTGCCACAGAAGTCTGGCGCAGGATGAAGGCGTCATGGCTGCTGCCTGGAAAGCGGGCATTGACAGCTAGTATCAGCTGTCTGTGGTCAAACACTAACTGGACGTTCAACGAATGGAACCCCTTCCGGTTGCGGTAATCCTCGGCATTCTCTTGCGGTGCCCGCAAAGCCACATGCGTGCAGTCAGTGGTGCCCTGGACCATGGGGAAGCCCGCTATTCTTGCAAATCCAACTGCGCGCTCTTGCTGCTTGTCCAGGGTCATGGGGAAGGAAATGTACTGACGTGTCCTTTTAAAGAGTGCATTCGTGACTTGGCGGATGCAGCAATGCACCGCGAACTGGGAGACATTGGCAATGTCCCCAGTAGTGGATTGGAAGGAGCCGGCATAGAAGTTGAGAGCCACTGTCACCTTCACTGCCACTGACAGAGACGTCCTGCTCCTCAGTTGAGGCTGCAGATCTGGCTGAAGCAGGTGGCAGAGCTCAGTGACCACCTCCCTGCTGAATCGAAGCCTCCGAAAACACTGCTCCTCAGACATGTTGAGGTAGGAGAATTGTTGGCGGAATACCCTGGGAGGGTAAGGCCTCCTGTGCCGACGCCTGTTGACCCTCCTCCGTCTGGCCATGATTGGCACTCTCTCTTGGCGTCTCCGAGCCCTCTCAATGCAATGGAGAAACCCAACATTTCCACCCATTGCAGCCCCCATAGTATGTGGCAACTCAAGGTTATGCCACTGAAAAATCAAACTAACTGCAAAGTTCTGGGCCGAAGCCAGAAGTACCTCTGCGAGCGCTGACTCAATACAGAAAGCTCTCTCCCTTTGTCTCTCTGCAAATCTCTCTCTCTCTCACAGAAGGAGTGGTCCAAAAATGGCTACCACTAACAAGCCAGGAAGAGCCCCCTTTAAATAGCGCCCCCCAGCCCCACAGCGACTGGGAACCGTTCCAGTCAACCAGTCGCTGGGAGCGCCAGGCGGAAAGGAGGGGGGTGCCACTGAAATTCCGGTTCGGGGCGCCCCAAGGGCGTTGCACCATGAAATGACGTCAGGATCCGCGCACGCAGCTGAGCGGGCGTTGCGGTTTTGCGCTGCCGCTAAATGTCCGCTCAATTTTGCGAGAGGCGCAGGTCTCACTGCGCCCAGGCGCTAGCCGCTTCGCGCCCCACTTATCGCCCTCTTAAGGCGCTAACGGGTGGCACTAACAACTGAATTTCTCCCTCAAGGAGAGGACATATAAATTGGCCAGAAAAAGCAGTAAACCTGAGGAGTGGGAGCAGTTTAGGATTTAGCAAAGGAGGACAAAGGGATTAATTAAGAGGGGGGAAATTGAGTATGAGAGTAAGCTTGCAGGGAACAAAAAACTGATGTGAAGAGAAAAAGATTGGTGAAGTCAAGCGTAGGTCCCTTGCAGTCAGAATCAGGTGAATTTATAATGGGGAACAAAGAAATGGCTGACCAATTAAATACATTCGTTGGTTCTGTCTTCACAAAGGAGGACACAAATAACATCCCAGAGATGTCGGGGAACATAGGGTCTGATGAAAGGGAGGAACTGAAAGAAATCAGTATTTGGAGGGAAATGGTGTTAGGGAAATTGACGGGATTGAAGTCCGATCAATCCCCACGGCCTGATAATCTACATCCTAGGGTACTTAAGGAAGTGGCCCTGGAAATAGTAGATGCATTGCTGGTCATCTTCCAACATTCGATAGACTCTGGAACAGTACCCATGGATTGGAGGGTAGCTAAAGTTACCCCACTATTCAAAAAAGGAGGTAGAGAGAAAACGGGGAATTACAGACCGGTAAGCCTGACATCGGTAGTGGGGAAAATGCTAGAGTCCATGATAAAAGATGTAATAGCAGAGCACTTGGAAAACAGTGACAGGATCGGACAAAGTCAACATGGATTTACAAAAGGTAAATCGTGCTTGACTAATCTACTTGAATTTTTTGAGGATCTAACTGGTAAAATAGATAAGGGAGAACCAGTGGATGTGGTGTATTTGGACTTTCAAAAGGCTTTCGATAAGGTCCCGCATAAGAGGTTAGCATGTAAAATTAAAGCACATGGGATTGGGGGCAAGGTATTGACTTGGATAGAGAACTGGTTGGCAGACAGAAAGCAAAGAGTTGGAATAAACGGGTCTTTTTCCGAGTGGCAGGCAGTGACTACTGGGGTACCGCAGGGATCGGTCCTTGGACCCCAGCTGTTCACAATATATATTAATGATCTAGATGAGGAAACTAGATGTAATATCTCCAAATTTGCAGACGACACAAAGCTGGGTGGGCGTGTGTGCTGTGAGGAGGATGCCGAGAAACTCCAGTATGATTTGGACAGGTTGGGTGATTGGGCAGAAGCATGGCAGATGCAATATAACGTAGTTAAATGCGAGGTTATCCACTTTGGTGTCAAAAACAGGAAGGCAGATTATTATCTGAATGGCAATAGATTGGGAGAAGGGGAAGTGCAACGAGACCTGGGTGTCCTTGTGCACCAGTCGCTGAAGGTAAGCATGCAGGTGCAGTAGGCGGTTAAGAAGGCAAATGGTATGTTGGCCTTCGTAGCGAGAGGGTTTGAGTACAGGAACGTCTTGCTGCAGTTGTACAGAGCCTTGGTGAGACCACATCTTGAGTATTGTGTGCAGTTTTAGTCACCTTATCTGAGGAAGGATGTTCTTGCCATGGAGGGAGTGCAGCGAAGATTCACCAGGCTGATACCTGGGATGTCAGAAATGACGTATGAGGAGAGATTGGGTCGATTGGGCTTATATTTGCTGGAGTTTAGAAGAATGAGAGGGGATCTCATTGAAACTTATAAAATTCTAACAGGACTAGACAGACTAGATGCAGGAAGGATGTTCCCGATGGTCGGGGAGTCCAGAACCAGGGGTCACAGTTGTAGTGTATGTACCCGTCTACCTTTAAGGGAACTATTGAATGTAACCGTTCACCTTTAAGAGAACTACTTTAGGTGTGGCACTATTTGTTTGGCTTCTGTATACTGTAATACCGATAGTGACCACACCAGTATATAAGTGTTGTGGCAGGATTGCTGGGGCAGATTCGCCCGGACCTTCGAATAGTAAAGACCTGTTTTGTTTGTTACTTCTGAAGTCTGTGTATTTATTAACTGCACAACCCACAGACTTTACAACAGTCTAAGGATAAGGGGTAAGCCATTTAGGACAGAGATGAGGAGGAATTTCTTCACCCAGAGAGTGGTGAACCTGTGGAATTCTCTACCACAGAAGGCAGCAGTTGGATATATTTCTTAAGGCTAAAGGGATCAAGGGATATGGAGAGAAGGCAGGAACGGGGTACTGAATTTGTATGATCAGCCATGATCTCATTGAATGGCGGAGCAGGCTCGAGCGGCCGAATCGCCTACTCCTGCTCCTATCTTCTATGGTTCTGATGAGAGGGAGGAACTGAATGAAATCAGTATTTGTAGGGAAATGGTGTTAGGGAAATTGACGGGATTGAAGGCCGATAAATCCCCAGGGCCTGATAATCTACATCCTAGGGTACTTAAGGAAGTGGGCCTAGAAATAGTAGATGCATTGCTGGTCATCTTCCAAAATTCTATAGATTCTGGAACAGTTCCCATGGATTGGAAGGTAGCTAATGTTACCCCACTGTTCAAAAAACATGATAGAGAGAAAACGGGGAATTATAGACCGGTAAGCCTGACATCGGTAGTGGGGAAATTGCTAGAGTCCATTATAAAATATATAATAGCAGAGCACTTGAAAAACAGTGACAGGATCGGACAAGGTCAACATGGATTTACAAAAGGTAAATCGTGCTTGACTAATCTACTGGAATTTTTTGAGGATGTAACTGGTAGAATAGATAAGGGAGAACCAGTGGATGTGGTGTATTTGGACTTTCAGAAGGCTTTTGATAAGGTCCCGCATAAGAGATTAGCGTGTAAAGTTAAGGCACATGGGACTGGGTCAAGGTACTGACTTGGATAGAGAACTGGTTGGCAGACAGGAAGCAAAGAGTTGGAATAAATGGGTCTTTTTCCGAGTGGCAGGTAATGACTAGTGGGGTACCGCAGGGATCAGTGCTAGGACCCCAGCTATTCACAATATATATTAATGATCTAGACAAGGGAACTAGATGTAATATCTCCAAGTTTGCAGACGACACAAAGCTGGGTGGGCGTGTGTGCTGTGAGGAGGATGCCGAGAAACTCCAGTATGATTTGGACAGGTTGGGTGATTGGGCTGATGTATGGCAGATGCAGTATAATGTGGATAAATGTGAGGTTATCCACTTTGGTGGCAAAAACCGGAAGGCAGATTATTATCTGAACGGCAATAGATTGGGAGAAGGGGAAGTGCAGCGAGACCTGGGTGTCTTTGTGCACCAGTCGCTGAAGGTAAGCATGCAGGTGCAGCAGGCGGTTAAGAAGGCAAATGGTATGTTGGCCTTCGTAGCGAGAGTGTTTGAGTACAGGAACAAGGATGTCTTGCTACAGTTGTACAGGGCCTTGGTGAGACCACACCTTGAGTATTGTGTGCAGTTTTGGTCGCCTTATCTGAGCAAGGATGTTCTTGCCATGGAGGGAGTGCAGCGAAGATTCACCAGACTGATACCTGGGATGGCAGGAATGACGTATGAGGAGAGATTGGGTCGATTGGGCTTATACTCGCTGGAGTTTAGAAGAATGAGAGGGGATCTCATTGAAACTTATAAAATTCTAACAGGACTAGACAGACTAGATGCAGGAAGGATGTTCCCGATGGCGGGTGAGTCCAGGACCAGGGGTTACAGTCTAAGGATAAGGGGTAAGCCATTTAGGACTGAGATGAGGAGGAATTTCTTCACCCAGAGAGTGGTGAACCTGTGGAATTCTCTACCACAGAAGGCAGTTGAGGCCAGTTCATTAAATATATTCAAGAAGGAGTTAGATATATTTCTTAAGGCTAAAGGGATCAAGGGATATGGGGAGAAGGCAGGGACAGGGTACTGAGTTTGGATGATCAACCATGATCTCATTGAATGGCGGAGCAGGCTCGAGGGGCCGAATGGCCCACTCCTGCTCCTATCTTCTATGTTTCTATGTTAATAATGGATTCGAGCATTTTGCCAAGGAAGAGGACGAGGAGGAGGACGGGGAGCGACTCCTGGCGGGGCTGGATGTGGACAATCCAACAGCAGGCGACTACATTGCTGGCCGTCAGGCAAGGGATGCACTCATCCATGCCAGATTCGCGTAAGCTTGCGCTTCAACCACAGGTGGCTGGCACATGGAGATGAATATAAATCCGACATTCTCAAAACCCCAGGCATCACCTGCCCAATAACTGGTGGTTTGCACTCAGTGTCACCACCAACATTTTACATAGAATTCTCCCTGAGCCCTCGCTCTTGAACTTCCATTTCCCAGAACCCAGAGGCCACACTTTAGGTGATCTCAGCAAATCATTAAAGTTTTGCCTCAAACTCACCGCCTCAGCAATTTGCAGCCAAGCTACCTTGGTTTGCTGAGGAGGCCTCCTCCTTCCGTTTACAGGGAAGAGGACCTCCTGATGTCCTCTAACTCCCTCCACAAGAGCATGGAGGAAGCCCTCATTGAACCTGGCTGCGTTGCCATTCCTGCAGCAGCCAGCACCTTTAACAGAAAAAGCTAATGCTTCTGCAAAGGGGACATGGCCCCATTAAATCTTTACTGAAACAACGCGTCATCAGAGGCGAGAACCTGACACTCAGCGAGCAATTACCTGGAGGGACCCGCACCTTGGCCGTAACAATGCCAATCAACCTCAAATCTTATCTGCGGGGCGGTGGCAACCGGGAGCAGGCCTGCCGTCAGCCCGCCTCCTTCATTAAAATCCAGCCCATAGAGTACAAAAGCAAGGAACCTGTATAAAACACTTGTCCGACCTCAACTGGAGTATTGTGTCCAATTCTGGACACTGCACTTTAGGAAGGATGTGAAGGCCTTAGAGAGGGTGCAGAAAAGATTTGTGAGAATGGTTCCAGGGATGAGGGACTTCAGTTACATTGATAGACCAGAGAAGGTGGGGTTGTTCTCCTTGACGCAGAGAAGATTGAGAGGAGATTTGATAGAGGTGTTCAAAATCATGGACAGAGTAGATAGAGGGAAACATTGGCAGAAGGGCCGAGAACCAGAGGACACAGATTTAAGGTGATTGGCAAAAGAACCAAAGGTGACATAAGGCAAAACTTTTTTACGCAGCGAGTGTTTAGGATCTGGAATGCACTGCCTGAGAATGGTGGAGGCAGATTCAATCGTGGCTTTCAAAAAGGAATTGGATAAGTATCTGCAGGAAAAAAAATTGCAGGGCTACAGGGAAAGGGCAGGGGAGTGGGACTAGCTGAAGTGCTCTTGCAGAGAGCTGGCATGGCCTCGATGGGCCGAATGGCCTCCCTCTGTGCTGTAACCATTCTATGATTCTACCTCTCCCTCCATCTCTCTCTACTGCTCCCTCTCCCTCCATCTCTCTCTCTACCCCTTTCACTCCTAGATTGGAGAAAAGCTGATTTTGAGGGGCTGAGAATAGAACTTGGGCAAATAAAATGGACAACAATATTGGCAAACAATGACAGAACAGCAATGGGAAACATTTTAAACGGTTTTCAACAGAGTCCAAGAAAAATATATTCCGCTAAAAAAATAACAAACTAAATACTAATGGGACACCATGGATGAATAAAGCCATAAGGGAACAATTGAGGGTAAGGAAAGAGGCATACATGGACAGCAGAGGCGAGCATGATAAGGGAGAATATGAAGAGATTAGGAGAGAAGTCAAAAAACAATTAGGAAGGCAAAGAGGAACTATGAAATTAAATTATCAAGGAACATAAATCAAAATAGTAAAATATTTTAAAGGCACATAAATTTAAAAAAAGGAAGGTCGGGATGGGAATAGGACCACTACAGGATGGACAAGATAATACCACAGACAGCGATAGAAAGATAACAGAAATATTAAATAATTACTTGCTTCAGTATTTACCAGGGAGATTGAACAGGTTGACATGACATTGGATCTTGAGATTAGTAATGAAATAACTGCATTTAAAATAAAAAGAGGAGATATATTAAATAAACTAATCAAACTCAAAGAATGAAAAACCCTGGAATCTGGACAGATTACATCTGTGCATTTTAAAAGAATCTAGGGAAGACATAGCAGAGGCATGATGACACATATTTAATAATTCATTAGAAAAAGGTGTCGTGCCAGAAGACTGGCGGATACCTAAAATAACACTTATATTTAAGATGGGAGATAGAACACGTCCAGGGAATTATAGACCAGTCAGCTTAACATCGGTGGTAGGAAAAATAATGGAATCCCTACTAAAGGAGAAAATAGAAGAACATCTAGAAGCCAAAAATATAATAATGAATAGTCAACATGGATTTCAAAAGGGAAAGACTTGCTTGACCAACCTCATTAATTTTTTTACAAGGTAGACAAGGGTAATGTAGTAGATGTAATGTATTTAGATTTTCAAAAGGCCTTCGATAAGGTACCACATAATAGACTAATGAAAAAGGTCAGAGAATGCAGAGTCAGGGGACAAGTAGCAGAATGGATGGCTAGCTGGCTTCAAGACAGGAGGCAGAGAGTAGGGGTAAAGGGTAGCTATTGACAGTGGCAGAAGGTGGGTAGTGGTGTTCCACAAAGATCAGTGCTGGGACCACTGTTGTTCACAATTTATATTAATGATTTAGACTTTGGAATCAAAAACACAATTTCTAAATTTACAGATGACACCAAATTGGGGGGGCGGGGATAGTTAATACTGAGGAGGACTGCAACAAATTACAGGAGGACATCAATAAACTTGCAAATTGGGCATATAATTGGCAAATGAATTTGAACACAGATAAATGTGAGGTATTACATAGGATATACGGCACAGAAACAGGCCATTCAGCCCAACCAGTCCATGCCAGCGTTTATGCCCCACTCGAGTCTCCTCCTGTCTTTCCTCATCCAAATCTATCAGCATAACCCTCTACTCCCTTTTCCCTCATATGCTTGTCTAGCCTCCCCTTAAATGAATCTATACTATTTGCTTCAACCACTCCCTGTGGTAGCGAGTTCCACATTCTCACCACTCTTTGGGTAAAGAAGTTTCTTCTGAATTCCCTATTGAATTTCTTGGTGACTATCTTATATTGATGTCCTCTAGTTATGCTCTTCCCCACAAGTGGCAACATTCTACATAAGAACATAAGAAAATAAGAAATAGGAGCAGGAGTAGGCCATTTGGCCCTTCGAGCCTGCTTGGCCATTCAATGAGATCATGGCTGATCTTATACCTCATCTCCACTTTCCTGCATTATCCCCATATCCCTTGATTCCCTTAATATTCAAAAATTTATCGATCTCTGTCTTGAATATACTCAATGACTGAGCCTCCACAGCCCTCTGGGGTAGAGAATTCCAAAGATTCACCACCCTCTGAGTGAAGAAATTTCTCCTCATCTCAGCCCTAAATGGCCGACCCCTTATTCTGAGACTGTGACCTCTGGTTCTAGACTCCCCAGCCAGCGGAAACATCCTCCCTGCATCTACCCTGTCAAGCCCTGTAAGAATTTTGTATGTTTCAATGAGATCACCTCTCATTCTTCTAAACTCGAGAGAATATAGGCCTAGTCTACTCAATCTGTCCTCATAGGACAATCCCAGGAACCAGTCTGGTGAACCTTCGTTGCACTCCCTCTATGGCAAGTATATCCTTCCTTAGGTAAGGAGACCAAAACTGTACACAATACGCCAGGGGGGAAAAATTCAGTATCGCCCCACTTGGGGCGCGATTATCGGCCATGCGCAAAGTTTAGCGCCTGGCGCTAATTATTGCCTCCAACTGCAAATTTGGCTTTTATCGCCCCTGGAGTTGATTGGAGCGCTAAATCAGGCATTACACACCTCTCTTAAGGCGCAAAGACCGAGGAGCGAGGGGCTACCTCAGAGCGCTGGCGAAGCTCATGTGATGTCACTCAGCAAAGGAACACAGACGCAATGGCGCCGGCGAGTTCTTAAAGGGGAGGGTTGATCTTGCTCTCCATCCACACCCTGCTCATTGCAGCCTTGAATCTCGGCCTGGAGAGACTTGTACATCAAATCTGCTGGAAAGAACAATGGAGAGGCCAGGGAAAGAGCTCAGGGTGCAGCCCCCACAGTCCCTTCTAAATCGATACAAGGAAGGGCAAATCAAAATAAACCTGCAAAGTGCTGCTCAGTACCCAAAACTCCTTCACACAACGTTGAATCTCTCCAGAAGTCTCTCTCTCTCTCTCTCTCTCTCTCTCTCTCTCTCTCTCTCTCTCTCTCTCTCAGAATGCGTGGTGCAAAAATGTCACCAGCAAGAAAAGACAGGAAGCGGTCGCCTTTAAATAGCGCTCCCCCAGTCCCTTCCTGAAAGCAAAACGCTCCCCTCAACCTGTCATTGCTAGCGGTAGACGGTAAGGCAGGGGGCACCACTGAATATCTGGACCGGGGCGTTGCACACTCGACTGACGTCACGATCTGCGGGCACAGGAGATCATGGCGGTAGTGTTTAGCGCCGCCGCAAAATGTCTAGTTAATTTCGTGAGCAGCGCAAACATAGCCGTGCATGGGCGCTAGTTGCTTTGCACCCCATTAGCGCCCTCTTAAGGTGCTAACGGGAGGCCCAAACCAACTGAATTTTCCCCCCCAGGTGTGGTCTCACCAGGGCCCTATTTAATTGCAGTAGAGTCATAGGGGGGGGGAAATTCAGTTATACAGCACAGAAAGAGACCCTTCGGTCCATCGTGTCCACGCCGGCCATCAAGCACTGTCTGTTCTAATCCCATTTTCCAGCACTTGGTCCATAGCCTTGTATGCTATGGCGTTTCAAGTGCTCATCTAAATGCTTCTTGTGTAGGAACGTGGATTCCTAACTAAAAGACTGAGTTCTACTCAGGCGATCAAACAAAACGAACTTTAATGAAACAAACAGGTTTTAACAAGAAACTGCAGGATAACATCGAATGTAGGTCTGCTCTCTTTGGAGGCTCCACGAGGACTGCCCCTGCAGTCCCGTGGCTGACGTCATGATGTCATCACATTCTCCCGCCAGTGGGGAATCACGTGATGAACGGCGTGACGTCATCACGTTTTAGCCACGCTGTTAAAGTAACCATGCTCTGTACAGTTAAACAGCATAAATAAAGATACAGACTCAGGCTGTAGCTAACATGTTGTTAAAGGAATTATATACAAACGATCTGAGTCCTTTGGTGGCTCCACCACATGCGCCCCCCTCAGAATTGTCTTTAACAGCAAAAGTGAGGCGTCGTGGAGGCCTGACAAGTCTGTCCGAGTGACTTCGGTAACCCTGCAGAGGAAGCTGATGGACGGTGGTCGAGCTGGCGGGCGGTTGTGATTGAGCTGGCGCAGCGAGTGTGGTCGAGCTGGCGGGCGGCTGTGGTTGATCTGGCACGGCGGCTGCGGGCGGTCAGCCACGTTTCGGCGGTTGAGCGATGACGACTGGGCGGTCCAGGTCCAAGTGAGGCGGCTTCAACCGGTCCACCGAAATGTGATCCGGCTTTCCTCCGATGTCGACCGAAAAGGATTTGTCTCCTGATTCGATGGCGCGGAAAGGACCAGTGCAAGGGGGCTTCAGCGGATCCCGGTGAGCATCGCGGCGGATAAACACGTACTCGGCGTTCTTCAGCTCCGCTGACACGTGGGAGCTCTGTAGGCTGTGATTTGATGTAGGCACAGGAGCGAAGCATCTGGCCGCTTCCTAGTGGCTGACGAGTTGCTGGGAGGCAGACCATGGCTCTGTGGGAGAAGGGAGGAAATCCCCTGGTACTCGGAGCGGCTGGCCATAAACGAGTTCTGCCGAGGATGATTGCAGGTCTTCTTTGGGCGCCATACGAAGACCCAAAAGGACCCATGGGAGTCTGTCCACCCATCCCGCACCTTGAAGACTGGCCCGTAGGGCGGCTTTAAGTGACCTGCGGAATCGCTCGCACAGGCCGTTCGCCTGTGGATGATAGGCGGTGGTGTGATGAAGTTTGGTGCCGAGCCCCTGAGCTACAGCGTTCCAGAGCTCCGAGGAAAATTGTGGCCCACGATCGGAGGAGATGTCCGCCGGTACCCCGAAACGAGCAACCCAACAGGAGATGAAAGCTCTAGCGACGTCTGCCGAAGTGATGGAAACCAAAGGAATTGCCTCTGGCCACCTAGTGGTGCGGTCCACCATGGTGAGGAGATGCGTATAACCATGGGAAGGCGGAAGTGGCCCCACAAGGTCCACAGGCATGTGGTCGAAACGACGCTCCGGAACAGCGAACGTAGCCACTGGAGCTTTTACATGACGCTGGACCTTGGCCTTCTGGCAGGCCACGCAGGTGTTGGCCCAGTCACAGACATCGAGGTGCATACCCTTCCAGACGAACTTCGCTGACATTAGCCATTGTGAAGCCTTCATACCAGGGTGCGACAACCCATGTATGGCGTCAAACACTTTCCGGCGCCATGCGACTGGCACGATAGGTCGGGGAACGCCCGTGGAGACGTCGCAAAGGAGCGTGGTGCCTGCGGCCTGGAAACTGACGTCGGTCGCTTGGAAACTAGAGGGGACGGTTCTGTATGATTGGACCTCTGGGTCCGAGGCCTGATCCGCAGCCATGAGGGCGTAGTCAATCCCAAGGTGAACCGCATTGACCGTCGCGTAGGAGAGGCAATCCGCTACCAGGTTGTCTTTACCAGACACATGTTGAATGTCTGTGGTAAATTCAGAAATAAACGTCAGGTGACGTTGTTGATGAGCTGACCACGGTTCGGCGGTCTTGGCCATGGCGAACGTTAGAGGCTTGTGGTCGACAAAAGCCGTGAAGGGACGTCCTTCTAATAAGAACCGGAAATGGCAGATGGCTAGAAAAAGGGCCAGCAACTCCCGATCGAAGGTGTTGTATTTTCTTTCATTTCTCCGTAGTTGATGGCTGAAAAACGCCAGCGGTTGCCACGTGCCGTTCACCTACTGCTCCTGCACTGCGCCGATGGCGTAGTCTGACGCGTCTGTGGTAAGGGCGATGGTGGCACCTGGAAGTGGGTGCGCCAGCATGGTTGCGTTGGCCAAAGCGTTCTTGGTGCTGACGAACGCCTGGTCCATCTCGGCCGTCCAGCTGATTGGCTCCTTACCAGACTTGCCCTTGAGGGCCCCGTACAAAGGCTGCATAAGCTGAGCCGCCTTAGGGACGAATTGGTGATAGAAATTGACCATCCCGAGGAACTCTTGCAGGGCCTTGACGGTTGGCGGGTGCGGGAAAGAGGTAACAGCTTCCACCTTCGTCAGTAAGGGGACGGCGCCGTCTGATGTTATGCGGTGTCCCAAGAAATCGATCCGCTGCAGGCCGAACTGGCACTTGACCAGGTTGATGATCAAACCGTGCTGACTGAGGCGTGTAAAGAGGGTACGCAAATGGCAGATGTGCTCTTCCTTGCTAGCGCTGGTGATGAGAATGTCGTCGAGGTAGATGAAGATGAAGTTTAGGTCTCGGAGCACGGAGTCCATCAAGCGCTGGAAAGCCTGTGCCACATTCTTCAAGCCAAACGGCATCTGCAGGAACTCAAAAAGGCCGAAAGGGGTGATGACTGCGGTTTTTGGGATGTCTTGCGGGTGCACGGGAACCTGGTGATACCCCCGGACGAGGTCGACTTTTGAAAAGATAGAATTTCCCGCCAAATGGGCCGAGAAATCCTGAATATGCGGGATCGGGTACCGATCAGGAGTAGCGGCGTCGTTCAGGCGTCGGTAGTCACCGCATGGCCACCAGCCGCCGCCCGGTTTCGGAACAATGTGGAGAGGCGAAGACCAGGGACTATTCGACCGGCGAATAATCCCCAGCCACTCCATCGTGTCGAACTCCGCTTTCGCAGCCGCGAGCTTGCCGGGTTCAAGCCTTCTAGCCCATGCATAAACCGGGAAGCCAGTAGTGGTGATATGATGTTCAACACCATGCTTCGTGGCCGAGGAGGAGAAAGTGGGCCTGGTCAGCTCCGGGAACTCTCCGAGGAGCCGAGTGAAGTCATCCGGAGATGGGAACGCACAGGCAATAGAGCGTGACACGGCGGTACCGTGGTAGCATGGAATCGAGTGGAAGGTGGCCGCGTTGATCAACCGGCGGTGCCGGACATCGACGAGGAGGCCGTTGGCACACAGAAAATCCACCCCTAGGATGGCCTGCGAGACTGTGGCCGTGACGAATTCCCAATGGAAGCGCTGACCGCCAAAACACACTTGGACCCGCCGCTTTCGGAAAGTTCGAATGGCTGCGCCATTAGCCGCCACGAGGGAAAAGCCGTGGTCCCCAGCTTGCATATCGAGATTCGACGCAGGTAGGATGCTACACTGCGCCCCGGTGTCACAAAGGAAATGTCGACCCGATAGGGAATCGGTGATGTAAAGAAGTTTCCCCGTTAGACCCGGTCCTCCTTCGCCTGGAACGCTGCAGGAGCTTTGTTTTTTTCTGGGCGAAAAGCCGCAGGGAGAGCGGCAGCGTCGAGCTTTCGCACCAAAACGGGCATGGTAGGAGCACCAGCCCGCTGCAAGAGGAGCTGGAGCCGCGTCTGTGGGGGATGGGCGTCTCTTGGCAGCGCAGCACTGCTGGGTTACTGTGAAAATCTTATCTGCTTCGGCAGCAAGCTCGGCGCAGTCTGTGACCTCGGACCTGGCTAGGGCAGCCTGCACCTGCTCCGGCAGTTGGCAGAGGAATAGCTCCCGGAAGAGAAAGCATTTGGGTTCGGCACCTAAGAGCGTGAGCATTTGGCTCATGAGTTCGGATGGTTTGGAGTCTCCGAGGCCGGGCATAGCGAGGAGCCGGCAAGCGCGTTCTGACTTCGAGAGCCTGAAGACTTGTAGCAACCGCGCCTTTAACGTATCATACTTGCGGTCAGTAGGAGGACTACTGAGGAGGCTGACAATCCGCGAGGCAGTGGCGCTATCGAGGGCGGAGACCACGTAGTAATAACGGGTCTGATCCGCGACGATGTTCCTGATGGCGAACTGTGCTTCAGCCTGGATAAACCACGCGGCTAGTTGTTGCTCCCAGAACTGTGGCAGTTTCAGAGTCATGGCGTTCGTTTCCATGCTGAAGATCTTCCGCGAAAACCGTTCACGAAAGTCGGGGTCACCAATGTAGGAACGTGGGTTCCTAACTAAAAGACTGAGTTCTACTCAGGCGATCAAACAAAACGAACTTTAATGAAACAAACAGGTTTTAACAAGAAACTGCAGGATAACATCGAATGTAGGTCTGCTCTCTTTGGAAGCTCCATGAGGACTGCCCCTGCAGCCCTGTGGCTGACGTCATGACGTCATCACATTCTCCCGCCAGTGGGGAATCGTGATGAACGGCGTGACATTATCACGTTTTAGCCATGCTGTTAAAGTAACCACGCTCTGTACAGTTAAACAGCATAAATAAAGATACAGACTCAGGCTGTAGCTAACATGTTGTTAAAGGAATTATATACAAATGATCTGAGTCCTTTGGTGGCTCCGCTACACTTGAATGTTGTGAGGGTTCCTGCCTCTACCACCCTTTCAGGCAGTGAGTTCCAGATTCCAACCACCCTCTGGGTGAAAAAGTTTTTCCTCAAATCCCCTCTAAACCTCCTGCCCCTTACCTTGAAACTATGCCCCTGGTATTGACCCCTCTACTAAGGGGAAAAATTCCTTTCTATCTAACCTATCTATGCCCCTCATAATTTTGTACACCACAATCAGGTCCCCCCCTCAGCTTTCTCTGTTCTGAGGAAAACAATCCCAGCCTGTCCAGTCTCTCTTCATAGCTGAAGCGCTGCAGCCCAGGTAACATCCTGGTGAATCTCCTCTGCACCCTCTCCAATGCAACCACATCCTTCCTATAGTGTGGCAACCAGAACTGCACACAGTATTCCAGCTGTGGCCTAACTAGCATTTTGTACAGCTCCATCATAACCTCCCTGCTCTTATATTCTATGCCTCAGCTAATGAAGGCAAGTATCCCATATGCCTTTTTAACTATCTACCTGTCCTGCTGCCTTCAGGGATCTATGTACATGCACACCAAGGTCCCTCTGATCCTCTGTCCTTCCTAGGGTCCTACCATTCATTGTGTATTCCCTTGCCTTGTTAGTCCTCCCAAAATGCATCACCTCACACTTTTCAGGGTTAAATTCCATTTGTCACTGTTCTGCCCATCTGATTAACCTGTCTATATCGTCCTGTAGCCTGAGGCTTCCCTCCTCGCTATTTACCACCCCACCAATTTTCGTGTCATCTGCGAACTTACTGATCATACCTCCTACATTCATATCTAAATCATTAATGTACACTACAAACAGCAAAGGACCCAGCACCGATCCCTGCGGTACACCACTGGATACAGGCTTCCAGTCACAAAAACAACCTTTGACCATCACCCTCTGCCTCCTGCCACTAAGCCAATTTTGGATCCAATATGCCAAGTTGCCCTGGATCCCATGGGCTCTTACCTTCTTGACCAGTCTCTCATGCGGGACTTTGTCAAAAGCCTTACTGAAGTCCATGTAGACCACATCAACTGCACTACCCTCAACCTAGTCACCCCCTCAAAAAATTCAATCAAATTGGTCAGACATGATCTCCCCCTGACAAAGCCATGCTGACTATTCTTGATTAATCTTTGCCTCTCCAAGTGGAGACTAATTCTGTCCCTCAGAATTTTTTCCAATAATTTCCCTACCACTGATGTTAGGCTCACTGGCCTGTAATTCCCTGGTTTATCCCTACTACCCTTCTTGAATAATGGTACTACGTTAGCTGCTCTCCAGTCCTCTGGCACCTCCCCTGTGGCCAGAGAGGTTCTGAAAATTTGTGTGAGAGCCCCTGCAATCTCCTCCCTTGCCTCCCACAGCAGCCTGGGATACACCTCGTCTGGGCCTGGGGATTTATCCACTTTTAAGCCCGCTAAAACTGCTAGTACCTCCTCCCTCTCAATACTAATTTGTTCAAGTATATCACAATCCCCCTGCCTGATTTCTATGCCTACATCGTCTTTCTCCAAAGTGAACACAGATGCAAAATATTCATTTAAAACCTCACCTACATCTTCTGGCTCTACACACAGATTGCCACTTTGGTCCCTAATGGGCCCTACTCTTTCCCTGGTTATCCTCTTGCCCTTAATATACTTATAAAACACCTTGGGATTTTCCTTTATTTTGCCCACCAGTGTTTTTTCATGCTCCCTCTTCGCTCTCTTAATTTCTTTTTTAAGTACCCCCCTGCACTTTCTGTAGTCCTCTAGGGCTTCCGATGTTTTTAATCTATCGTATCTGCCAAAAGCCTCCCTTTTTTTCCTAATCCATTCTCGTATATCTCTTGACATCCAGGGTTCCCTGGGCTTGTTGGTCCCACCCTTGACCTTTATGGGAACATGTTGCCGTTGTACTCTCACTATTTCCTTTCTGAAAGACTCCACTGCTCTGATGTGGATTTTCCTACAAGTAGCTGATCCCAGTCCACTTTGGCCAGATCCTGCCTTATCATATTAAAATCGGCCTTCCCCCAATTAGAACCTTTATTTCCGGTCCATCAGTCACTCATGCAATCTAAATGAGAAGGCTGCAAATCTATTCTGTCACCAGCTTGCTCTACTGCGCCCGTCTGACCATCCCCCACTTCCAGATCCTCAGCACCTCCAACGATGTCGAGAGCAGCCTCCTCAGCGGTGGTCAAGTGGGCAATTGAAGGTGGTCCTCCTCCTGCCCTGCCTCTCTCCCTCTTATTGTGGGCTTTCTTTTCCTGCAATGAGGGACACAAGTGGCGTTTGAGTGAGAATTTGGAGTGGTGCAGGGAACCCCTGCGGGCATCCCCCTTTCAAACAAGTATACCGCTTTGGATACTGTTGAGGGGGATGACTCACCAGGGGAAGGCAGCAGCAGCCAACTTCCTGGCACTGGGGGTGCTCCTGCTGCCCAGGAAGGGGTGAAAAAGAGTGGGAGAGCAATAGTGGTAGGGGATTCTATAGTAAGGGGAACAGATAGGCGTTTCTGTGGCCGTAGACGTGAATCCAGGATGGTTTGTTGCCTCCCTGGTGCCAGGGTCAAGGATGTCACTGAGCGGCTGCAGGGCATTCTGGAGGGGGAGGGTGAACAGCCAATGGTCGTGGTCCACATTGGTACCAACGACATAGGTAAAAAGAGGGATGAGGTCCTGCATCAAGAATTTAGGGAGCTAGGTAACAGATTAAAGAGCAGGACCTCAAAGGTTGTAATCTCTGGATTACTCCCAGTGCCACGTGCTAGTAAGTATAGGAATGGGAGGATAGAGCAGATGAATGCGTGGCTAAAGAGTTGGTGTAGGGGGGAGGGTTTTACTTTCCTGGATCACTGGGCCTGCTTCTGGGAAAGGTGGGACTTGTACAAGTCGGACGGGTTGCACCTGAACCAGAGCGGGACAAATATCCTTGCGGGGAGGTTTGCTAGCACTGTTGGGGGGGGTTTAAACTAACTTGGCAGGGGGATGGGATACAGAGGGGAGCTGAAATAGGGGGGGATGTGCTGCCAATTATAGAGAAAAAAACAAGTCAGCTTGGTAGACAGGGCAAATATATAAGGGCAAGGCTGGATGGCATCTATTTTAATGCAAGGAGTCTTGCAAATAAGGTGGATGAACTGAAGGTGTTGATAAACACATGGGAGTATGATATTGTTGCTATCACGGAGACATGGTTGAGGGAAGGGCAAGACTGGCAGCTCAATATTCCGGGGTACAGAATCTTCAGGCGAGACAGAGGGGGAGGTATAAGAGGAGGGGGTGTCGCAATATTAATTAAGGAGTCAATTACTGCAGTAAGGAGGGATGATATATTAGCAGGGTCCTCTAATGAGGCCATATGGGTGGAGCTTAAAAACAAAAAGGGGGCAAGCACTTTGCTGGGAGTGTACTATAGGCCTCCAAACAGTCAGGGGGAGATAGAGGAACAGATATGTAGGCAAATCTCAGAGAAATGTGCAAATAATAGGGTAATAATAATGGGGGATTTCAACTTCCCCAATATTAACTGGGATAGTCAGAGTGTGAAAGGCTCAGAGGGTGTAGAATTCTTAAAGTGCATCCAGGAGAGCTTTTTGAGCCAGCATGTAGAAAGTCCTACAAGAGAGGGGGCGGTACTGGACCTAATTCTAGGGAATGTGGCCGGCCAAGTGGAAAAAGTGCTAGTAGGTGAGCACTTTGGTGATAGTGGCCATAATATGGTAAGATTTAAGGTGGCCATGGAAAAGGACAGGGATGGGCCGGAAATAAAGGTTCTAAATTGGGGGAAGGCCGATTTTAATAGGATAAGGCAGGATCTGGCCAAAATGGACTGGGATCAGCTACTTGTAGGAAAATTCGCATCGGAGCAATGGGAGGCTTTCAGAAGGGAGATTGAGATCATACAATGGCAACATGTTCCCGTAAAGGTCAAGGGTGGTTCCAAAAACCACAGGGAACCTTGGATGTCAGGGGATATACGAGAATGGATTAGGAAAAAAAGGAGGGCTTTTGGTAGATACAAAAGGCTAAAGACGGAGGAAGCCCTAGAGGAGTACAAAAAGTGCAGGGGGATACTTAAAAAAGAAATTAGGAGATCAAGGAGGGGCCATGAAATAACACTGGCAAGCAAAATAAAGGAAAATCCGAAGATGTTTTATAAGTATATTAAGGGTAAGAGGATAACTAGGGAAAAAATAGGGCCCATTAGGGACAAAAGTGGCAATCTGTGTGTGGAGCCGGAAGATGTAGGAGGGGTTCTAAATTAATTTTTTGCATCTGTTTTCACTATGGAGAAGGACGATGTAGACATAGAAATAGGGCGGGGGGACTGTGATATGCTCGAACATATTAACATCGAGAGGGAGGAGGTATTGGCGGTTTTAGCTGGCCTAAAAATGGATAAATCCCCAGGCCCGGATGAAATGTATCCCAGGCTGCTGTGTGAGGCAAAGGAGGAGATTGCGGGGGCTCTAACACATATATTCAGGACCTCTCTGGCCACAGGGGATGTGCCAGAGGACTGGAGAACCGCTAATGTAGTACCATTATTCAAGAAGGGTAGTAGGGAAAAACCGGGGAACTACAGGCCAGTGAGCCTAACATCAGTGGTAGGAAAATTACTGGAAAAAATCCTGAGGGACAAAATTTGTCTCCACTTGGAGAGGCAAGGATTAATCAGGGATAGTCAACATGGCTTTGTCAAGGGAAGATCATGTCTGACTAATTTGATTGAATTTTTTGAGGGGGTGACTAGGTGTGTGGATGAGGGTAACGCAGTGGATGTGGTATACATGGATTTCAGTAAGGCCTTCGATAAAGTCCCGCACAGGAGACTGGTCAAGAAGGTAAGAGCCCATGGAATCCAGGGTGCCTTGGCACATTGGATACAAAACTGGCTTAGTGACAGAAGGCAGAGGGTGATGGTCGAAGGTTGTTTTTGTGACTGGAAGCCTGTGGCCAGTGGGGTACCACAGGGATCGGTGCTGGGTCCCTTGCTGTTTGTGGTCTACATTAATGACTTGGATATGAATGTAAAGGGTATGATCAGTAAGTTCGCGGATGATACAAAAATTGGTAGGGTGGTAAATAGCGAGGAGGGTAGCCTCAGTCTGCAGGACGATATAGATGGGTTGGTCAGATGGGCGGAACAGTGGCAAATGGAATTTAACCCGGAAAAGTGCGAGGTGATGCACTTTGGGGGGACTAACAAGGCAAAGGAATACACAATGAATGGAAAGACCCTAGGCAAGACGGAGGGTCAGAGGGATCTGGGTGTGCAAGTACACAGATCCCTGAAGGCGGCGGAACAGGTGGATAAGGTGGTAAAAAAGGCATATGGGATACTTGCCTTCATTAGCCGAGGCATTGAATATAAGAGCAAGGAGGTTATGATGGAGCTGTATAAAACACTGGTTAGGCCACAGCTGGAATATTGTGTGCAGTTCTGGTCGCCACACTACAGGAAGGATGTGATCGCGTTAGAGAGGGTGCAGAGGAGGTTCACCAGGATGTTACCAGGGCTGGAGCGCTTCAGCTATGAAGAGAGACTGGGCAGGTTGGGTTTGTTTTCCTTGGAGCTGAGGAGGCTGAGGGGGGACATGATTGAGGTGTACAAAATTATGAGGGGCATAGATAGGATGGATGCTGAGGAGCTTTTTCCCTTAGTAGAGGGGTCAATAACTAGGGGGCATAGATTCAAGGTAAAGGGCAGGAGGTTTAGAGGGGATTTGAGAAAGAACTTTTTCACCCAGAGGGTGGTTGGAGTCTGGAACTCACTGCCTGAAAGGGTTGTGGAGGCAGAAACCCTCACAACATTTAAGAAGCATTTGGATGTGTACTTGAAATGCCATAGCATACAAGGCTACGGGCCAAATGCTGGAATATGGGATTAGATTAGACAGGGCTTGATGGCCGGCGCGGACACGATGGGCCGAAGGGCCTCTATCCGTGCTGTATTACTCTATGACTCTATGACTCTATGAGTGTAGAGAATCCATAGCATAGATGCTTAGAGGGAGACAAAGATAGAGTGAGGTGCCAATACCAAGGGCCCTCCCTGTGCGTTGTAAGTTGTTGTCATTGCATAACAGTGATAGCGAGTGTGAGGGGTGTATAGTGGAATGGTGGAGTGATTCTGTACATAGAGAGTGAGGGATGGTTAAGGGTGCAAGGGACGTAAGGGTAAAGTGGGATGTGCAGGAGTAGGTTGACAATGCAGAGTGCAGGTGATGAGAGGAGATGGGTAGCAGATTGAAGGTAAGTGTGATGTTATACTCACTTTTGCTGTGCGTAGCAGGCCATTGAACCTTTTCCTGCACTGAACCCAGGAGCGACCACACAAAGACCTGGCGCTCACCTCCTCAGCAATATGCTGCCAGGCTGCCTTGGTTTGCTGAGGAGGTTTCCTCCATCCATTTGAGGGGAACAGGACCCTCTCACTCCCTCCACAAGAACATGGAGGGAGCCATAATCAAATCTTGGAGAGGTCTTTGGTCTTGAAGCAGTCATTTTCAAATGTCTCACACCAAGAAGCAGCAGAATAGGATTCATCAAAAACAAGGCTGCATGGGAACCTTAAATGCAGCTGGCTGAAAGACATCAGCAGAGACGAGCAGCAGACCCGAACCCACTGATTGGGCCGAGTAGCGCGCACGACGGGCTTAATGAGCCCAATTAAACAAAAATCGTAATTTCAGGGCGGCTGAAACCGGCAGCGGGACCGGAACCCATCGAACATCAAAGCCGCCTCCAATCCGCCTTCACTCAGAAAATCGCAGCCCGTGTGTCTCCATCTTTATTTCTGTCTCTCTATCTCTCTCCCTCTATCTCTCTCATAGAAACATCG